>NW_026893744.1:300000-450594 GCF_032452875.1 Bos javanicus | reverse complement strand
TGATCACGTGATCAGCGTCAGTGATCACGTGGCTGAGCAGGCACTGATATCGTGACTGAGCATGCACTGATCATGTGCCGGGAGCCGGGGAGGCATTCCACTCTGGACAAAGGTCATGAGGAAGGAGGCTCGGCATACGCAAATGCGGGATCGAGCCTCAGGAGTCCACCCGGATATTCTCGAGCATCTCCCCCAAAAAAACCGGAGTCTGCCTACTGTATTGCTTTGTGCTCTCACCTCTGATTTCACTGGGGGCTGTCCCCACCACCATCTCGCTCTCTCTGTCAAAGAGGTAACTTACAGCTCCAATTCATAAAGTTCCTTGTCATTCTTCCCTTTAACTTCCAGCTGAGTCTCCATCTGGAGCGCGGAACCCACCACGCTTCCTAATTATGCCTGGGCTGCTAAGACCCACTCGAGAAGGTGTCTAGGTGAGGCACCTTTCGCCATTCGAGAGGGCGCCTGCGGCCTACGTAAGTGGTGCAAACTTCTTGTCTTGAAGTTTGATTGGTCTTCCGCGTAAACCAAGCTCCTCAGTCTCTTTTCTCCACCGAATTTTCCTACTGAGCTCTCCTCATACTATTATTCTTGACATCTCTGATTAGCATATAAATAGTCGCCTAGGCCATCTCTCCTTCGAATACCCTGGATCAGTTGGGGCTGGTCCCCGGCAGGTGGCGACCGAACAGGGACCTCAGGAGGCAATACTCAAAGAGCTGAGCAGACACGAACCACGCAATCAGCAGGCAATAAGCATGGAGCTCAGCAGTGACGAATCATGCTGCTCAACTGGCAATAATCAAGCACGTGACCAGGCAGGAATCACGCAGCTCAGCTGGCAATTGTCAAGCAGATGAGCCGACAGGAATCACGCAGCTCAGATGGCAATTGTCATGCAGATGAGCCGGCAGGAATCACGCAGCTCAGCAGGCCCTGATCACGTGACTCTGCAGGCACTGATCACGTGGCTGATCAAGTCCAGATCACGTGACTGAGCAGGCACTGATCACGTGGCTATCATGCACTGATGACGTGACTGCGCATGCACTGATGACGTGGCTGATCGGGCACTGATCACATGGCTCATCATGCACTGATCACGTGTTTTCAGGCAATGATCAGTGACTGACAGGCGCTGATCATGGGACTGTGCACGCACTGATCACGTGGCTATCATGCACTGATCACGTGACTGCGCATGCACTGATGACGTGGCTGTTCGGGCACTGATCACGGGTTTATCAGGCAGTGATCAGTGACTGACAGGCGCTGATCAGGGACTGTGCACGCACTGATCAGGTGGCTGATCAGGAACTGACCACCTGACCGCGCATGCAGTGATCACCTGGCTGGTCGTTCACTGATCACGTGTTTATCATACGGTGATCACGTGACTGAGAGGCGCTGATCACGTGACTGTGCCGTCAGTGATCACGTGGCTGAGCAGGCACTGATATCGTGACTGAGCATGCACTGATCATGTGCCGGGAGCCGGGGAGGCATTCCACTCTGGACAAAGGTCATGAGGAAGGAGGCTCGGCATACGCAAATGCGGGATCGAGCCTCAGGAGTCCACCCGGATATTCTCGAGCATCTCCCCCAAAAAAACCGGAGTCTGCCTACTGTATTGCTTTGTGCTCTCACCTCTGATTTCACTGGGGCTGTCCCCCACCACCATCTCGCTCTCTCTGTCAAAGAGGTAACTTACAGCTCCAATTCATAAAGTTCCTTGTCATTCTTCCCTTTAACTTCCAGCTGAGTCTCCATCTGGAGCGCGGAACCCACCACGCTTCCTAATTATGCCTGGGCTGCTAAGACCCACTCGAGAAGGTGTCTAGGGTGAGGCACCTTTCGCCATTCGAGAGGGCGCCTGCGGCCTACGTAAGTGGTGCAAACTTCTTGTCTTGAAGTTTGATTGGTCTTCCGCGTAAACCAAGCCTCAGTCTCTTTTCTCCACCGAATTTTCCTACTGAGCTCTCCTCATACTATTATTCTTGACATCTCTGATTAGCATATAAATAGTCGCCTAGGCCATCTCTCCTTCGAATACCCTGGATCAGTTGGGGCTGGTCCCCGGCAGGTGGCGACCGAACAGGGACCTCAGGAGGCAATACTCAAAGAGCTGAGCAGACACGAACCACGCAATCAGCAGGCAATAAGCATGGAGCTCAGCAGTGACGAATCATGCTGCTCAACTGGCAATAATCAAGCACGTGACCAGGCAGGAATCACGCAGCTCAGCTGGCAATTGTCAAGCAGATGAGCCGACAGGAATCACGCAGCTCAGATGGCAATTGTCATGCAGATGAGCCGGCAGGAATCACGCAGCTCAGCAGGCCCTGATCACGTGACTCTGCAGGCACTGATCACGTGGCTGATCAAGTCCAGATCACGTGACTGAGCAGGCACTGATCACGTGGCTATCATGCACTGATGACGTGACTGCGCATGCACTGATGACGTGGCTGATCGGGCACTGATCACATGGCTCATCATGCACTGATCACGTGTTTATCAGGCAATGATCAGTGACTGACAGGCGCTGATCATGGGACTGTGCACGCACTGATCACGTGGCTATCATGCACTGATCACGTGACTGCGCATGCACTGATGACGTGGCTGTTCGGGCACTGATCACGGGTTTATCAGGCAGTGATCAGTGACTGACAGGCGCTGATCAGGGGACTGTGCACGCACTGATCAGGTGGCTGATCAGGAACTGACCACCTGACCGCGCATGCAGTGATCACCTGGCTGGTCGTTCACTGATCACGTGTTTATCATACGGTGATCACGAGATTGAGAGGCGCTGATCACGTGACTGTGCCGTCAGTGATCACGTGGCTGAGCAGGCACTGATATCGTGACTGAGCATGCACTGATCATGTGCCGGGAGCCGGGGAGGCATTCCACTCTGGACAAAGGTCATGAGGAAGGAGGGTCGGCATACGCAAATGCGGGATCGAGCCTCAGGAGTCCACCCGGATATTCTCGAGCATCTCCCCCAAAAAAACCGGAGTCTGCCTACTGTATTGCTTTGTGCTCTCACCTCTGATTTCACTGGGGGCTGTCCCCCACCACCATCTCGCTCTCTGTCAAAGAGGTAACTTACAGCTCCAATTCATAAAGTTCCTTGTCATTCTTCCCTTTAACTTCCAGCTGAGTCTCCATCTGGAGCGCGGAACCCACCACGCTTCCTAATTATGCCTGGGCTGCTAAGACCCACTCGAGAAGGTGTCTAGGGTGAGGCCCCTTTCGCCATTCGAGAGGGCGCCTGCGGCCTACGTAAGTGGTGCAAACTTCTTGTCTTGAAGTTTGATTGGTCTTCCGCGTAAACCAAGCTCCTCAGTCTCTTTTCTCCACCGAATTTTCCTACTGAGCTCTCCTCATACTATTATTCTTGACATCTCTGATTAGCATATAAATAGTCGCCTAGGCCATCTCTCCTTCGAATACCCTGGATCAGTTGGGGCTGGTCCCCGGCAGGTGGCGACCGAACAAGGACCTCAGGAGGCAATACTCAAAGAGCTGAGCAGACACGAACCACGCAATCAGCAGGCAAGAAGCATGGAGCTCAGCAGTGACGAATCATGCTGCTCAACTGGCAATAATCAAGCACGTGACCAGGCAGGAATCACGCAGCTCAGCTGGCAATTGTCAAGCAGATGAGCCGACAGGAATCACGCAGCTCAGATGGCAATTGTCATGCAGATGAGCCGGCAGGAATCACGCAGCTCAGCAGGCCCTGATCACGTGACTCTGCAGGCACTGATCACGTGGCTGATCAAGTCCAGATCACGTGACTGAGCAGGCACTGATCACGTGGCTATCATGCACTGATGACGTGACTGCGCATGCACTGATGACGTGGCTGATCGGGCACTGATCACATGGCTCATCATGCACTGATCACGTGTTTTCAGGCAATGATCAGTGACTGACAGGCGCTGATCATGGGACTGTGCACGCACTGATCACGTGGCTATCATGCACTGATCACGTGACTGCGCATGCACTGATGACGTGGCTGTTCGGGCACTGATCACGGGTTTATCAGGCAGTGATCAGTGACTGACAGGCGCTGATCAGGGGACTGTGCACGCACTGATCAGGTGGCTGATCAGGAACTGACCACCTGACCGCGCATGCAGTGATCACCTGGCTGGTCGTTCACTGATCACGTGTTTATCATACGGTGATCACGTGACTGAGAGGCGCTGATCACGTGACTGTGCCGTCAGTGATCACGTGGCTGAGCAGGCACTGATATCGTGACTGAGCATGCACTGATCATGTGCCGGGAGCCGGGGAGGCATTCCACTCTGGACAAAGGTCATGAGGAAGGAGGCTCGGCATACGCAAATGCGGGATCGAGCCTCAGGAGTCCACCCGGATATTCTCGAGCATCTCCCCCCAAAAACCGGAGTCTGCCTACTGTATTGCTTTGTGCTCTCACCTCTGATTTCACTGGGGGCTGTCCCCCACCACCATCTCGCTCTCTCTGTCAAAGAGGTAACTTACAGCTCCAATTCATAAAGTTCCTTGTCATTCTTCCCTTTAACTTCCAGCTGAGTCTCCATCTGGAGCGCGGAACCCACCACGCTTCCTAATTATGCCTGGGCTGCTAAGACCCACTCGAGAAGGTGTCTAGGGTGAGGCACCTTTCGCCATTCGAGAGGGCGCCTGCGGCCTACGTAAGTGGTGCAAACTTCTTGTCTTGAAGTTTGATTGGTCTTCCGCGTAAACCAAGCTCCTCAGTCTCTTTTCTCCACCGAATTTTCCTACTGAGCTCTCCTCATACTATTATTCTTGACATCTCTGATTAGCATATAAATAGTCGCCTAGGCCATCTCTCCTTCGAATACCCTGGATCAGTTGGGGCTGGTCCCCGGCAGGTGGCGACCGAACAGGGACCTCAGGAGGCAATACTCAAAGAGCTGAGCAGACACGAACCACGCAATCAGCAGGCAATAAGCATGGAGCTCAGCAGTGACGAATCATGCTGCTCAACTGGCAATAATCAAGCACGTGACCAGGCAGGAATCACGCAGCTCAGCTGGCAATTGTCAAGCAGATGAGCCGACAGGAATCACGCAGCTCAGATGGCAATTGTCATGCAGATGAGCCGGCAGGAATCACGCAGCTCAGCAGGCCCTGATCACGTGACTCTGCAGGCACTGATCACGTGGCTGATCAAGTCCAGATCACGTGACTGAGCAGGCACTGATCACGTGGCTATCATGCACTGATGACGTGACTGCGCATGCACTGATGACGTGGCTGATCGGGCACTGATCACATGGCTCATCATGCACTGATCACGTGTTTATCAGGCAATGATCAGTGACTGACAGGCGCTGATCATGGGACTGTGCACGCACTGATCACGTGGCTATCATGCACTGATCACGTGACTGCGCATGCACTGATGACGTGGCTGTTCGGGCACTGATCACGGGTTTATCAGGCAGTGATCAGTGACTGACAGGCGCTGATCAGGGGACTGTGCACGCACTGATCAGGTGGCTGATCAGGAACTGACCACCTGACCGCGCATGCAGTGATCACCTGGCTGGTCGTTCACTGATCACGTGTTTATCATACGGTGATCACGTGACTGAGAGGCGCTGATCACGTGACTGTGCCGTCAGTGATCACGTGGCTGAGCAGGCACTGATATCGTGACTGAGCATGCACTGATCATGTGCCGGGAGCCGGGGAGGCATTCCACTCTGGACAAAGGTCATGAGGAAGGAGGCTCGGCATACGCAAATGCGGGATCGAGCCTCAGGAGTCCACCCGGATATTCTCGAGCATCTCCCCCAAAAAAACCGGAGTCTGCCTACTGTATTGCTTTGTGCTCTCACCTCTGATTTCACTGGGGGCTGTCCCCCACCACCATCTCGCTCTCTCTGTCAAAGAGGTAACTTACAGCTCCAATTCATAAAGTTCCTTGTCATTCTTCCCTTTAACTTCCAGCTGAGTCTCCATCTGGAGCGCGGAACCCACCACGCTTCCTAATTATGCCTGGGCTGCTAAGACCCACTCGAGAAGGTGTCTAGGGTGAGGCACCTTTCGCCATTCGAGAGGGCGCCTGCGGCCTACGTAAGTGGTGCAAACTTCTTGTCTTGAAGTTTGATTGGTCTTCCGCGTAAACCAAGCTCCTCAGTCTCTTTTCTCCACCGAATTTTCCTACTGAGCTCTCCTCATACTATTATTCTTGACATCTCTGATTAGCATATAAATAGTCGCCTAGGCCATCTCTCCTTCGAATACCCTGGATCAGTTGGGGCTGGTCCCCGGCAGGTGGCGACCGAACAGGGACCTCAGGAGGCAATACTCAAAGAGCTGAGCAGACACGAACCACGCAATCAGCAGGCAATAAGCATGGAGCTCAGCAGTGACGAATCATGCTGCTCAACTGGCAATAATCAAGCACGTGACCAGGCAGGAATCACGCAGCTCAGCTGGCAATTGTCAAGCAGATGAGCCGACAGGAATCACGCAGCTCAGATGGCAATTGTCATGCAGATGAGCCGGCAGGAATCACGCAGCTCAGCAGGCCCTGATCACGTGACTCTGCAGGCACTGATCACGTGGCTGATCAAGTCCAGATCACGTGACTGAGCAGGCACTGATCACGTGGCTATCATGCACTGATGACGTGACTGCGCATGCACTGATGACGTGGCTGATCGGGCACTGATCACATGGCTCATCATGCACTGATCACGTGTTTATCAGGCAATGATCAGTGACTGACAGGCGCTGATCATGGGACTGTGCACGCACTGATCACGTGGCTATCATGCACTGATCACGTGACTGCGCATGCACTGATGACGTGGCTGTTCGGGCACTGATCACGGTTTATCAGGCAGTGATCAGTGACTGACAGGCGCTGATCAGGGGACTGTGCACGCACTGATCAGGTGGCTGATCAGGAACTGACCACCTGACCGCGCATGCAGTGATCACCTGGCTGGTCGTTCACTGATCACGTGTTTATCATACGGTGATCACGTGACTGAGAGGCGCTGATCACGTGACTGTGCCGTCAGTGATCACGTGGCTGAGCAGGCACTGATATCGTGACTGAGCATGCACTGATCATGTGCCGGGAGCCGGGGAGGCATTCCACTCTGGACAAAGGTCATGAGGAAGGAGGCTCGGCATACGCAAATGCGGGATCGAGCCTCAGGAGTCCACCCGGATATTCTCGAGCATCTCCCCCCAAAAACCGGAGTCTGCCTACTGTATTGCTTTGTGCTCTCACCTCTGATTTCACTGGGGGCTGTCCCCCACCACCATCTCGCTCTCTCTGTCAAAGAGGTAACTTACAGCTCCAATTCATAAAGTTCCTTGTCATTCTTCCCTTTAACTTCCAGCTGAGTCTCCATCTGGAGCGCGGAACCCACCACGCTTCCTAATTATGCCTGGGCTGCTAAGACCCACTCGAGAAGGTGTCTAGGTGAGGCACCTTTCGCCATTCGAGAGGGCGCCTGCGGCCTACGTAAGTGGTGCAAACTTCTTGTCTTGAAGTTTGATTGGTCTTCCGCGTAAACCAAGCTCCTCAGTCTCTTTTCTCCACCGAATTTTCCTACTGAGCTCTCCTCATACTATTATTCTTGACATCTCTGATTAGCATATAAATAGTCGCCTAGGCCATCTCTCCTTCGAATACCCTGGATCAGTTGGGGCTGGTCCCCGGCAGGTGGCGACCGAACAGGGACCTCAGGAGGCAATACTCAAAGAGCTGAGCAGACACGAACCACGCAATCAGCAGGCAATAAGCATGGAGCTCAGCAGTGACGAATCATGCTGCTCAACTGGCAATAATCAAGCACGTGACCAGGCAGGAATCACGCAGCTCAGCTGGCAATTGTCAAGCAGATGAGCCGACAGGAATCACGCAGCTCAGATGGCAATTGTCATGCAGATGAGCCGGCAGGAATCACGCAGCTCAGCAGGCCCTGATCACGTGACTCTGCAGGCACTGATCACGTGGCTGATCAAGTCCAGATCACGTGACTGAGCAGGCACTGATCACGTGGCTATCATGCACTGATGACGTGACTGCGCATGCACTGATGACGTGGCTGATCGGGCACTGATCACATGGCTCATCATGCACTGATCACGTGTTTATCAGGCAATGATCAGTGACTGACAGGCGCTGATCATGGGACTGTGCACGCACTGATCACGTGGCTATCATGCACTGATCACGTGACTGCGCATGCACTGATGACGTGGCTGTTCGGGCACTGATCACGGGTTTATCAGGCAGTGATCAGTGACTGACAGGCGCTGATCAGGGGACTGTGCACGCACTGATCAGGTGGCTGATCAGGAACTGACCACCTGACCGCGCATGCAGTGATCACCTGGCTGGTCGTTCACTGATCACGTGTTTATCATACGGTGATCACGTGACTGAGAGGCGCTGATCACGTGACTGTGCCGTCAGTGATCACGTGGCTGAGCAGGCACTGATATCGTGACTGAGCATGCACTGATCATGTGCCGGGAGCCGGGGAGGCATTCCACTCTGGACAAAGGTCATGAGGAAGGAGGCTCGGCATACGCAAATGCGGGATCGAGCCTCAGGAGTCCACCCGGATATTCTCGAGCATCTCCCCCAAAAAAACCGGAGTCTGCCTACTGTATTGCTTTGTGCTCTCACCTCTGATTTCACTGGGGGCTGTCCCCCACCACCATCTCGCTCTCTCTGTCAAAGAGGTAACTTACAGCTCCAATTCATAAAGTTCCTTGTCATTCTTCCCTTTAACTTCCAGCTGAGTCTCCATCTGGAGCGCGGAACCCACCACGCTTCCTAATTATGCCTGGGCTGCTAAGACCCACTCGAGAAGGTGTCTAGGGTGAGGCACCTTTCGCCATTCGAGAGGGCGCCTGCGGCCTACGTAAGTGGTGCAAACTTCTTGTCTTGAAGTTTGATTGGTCTTCCGCGTAAACCAAGCTCCTCAGTCTCTTTTCTCCACCGAATTTTCCTACTGAGCTCTCCTCATACTATTATTCTTGACATCTCTGATTAGCATATAAATAGTCGCCTAGGCCATCTCTCCTTCGAATACCCTGGATCAGTTGGGGCTGGTCCCCGGCAGGTGGCGACCGAACAGGGACCTCAGGAGGCAATACTCAAAGAGCTGAGCAGACACGAACCACGCAATCAGCAGGCAATAAGCATGGAGCTCAGCAGTGACGAATCATGCTGCTCAACTGGCAATAATCAAGCACGTGACCAGGCAGGAATCACGCAGCTCAGCTGGCAATTGTCAAGCAGATGAGCCGACAGGAATCACGCAGCTCAGATGGCAATTGTCATGCAGATGAGCCGGCAGGAATCACGCAGCTCAGCAGGCCCTGATCACGTGACTCTGCAGGCACTGATCACGTGGCTGATCAAGTCCAGATCACGTGACTGAGCAGGCACTGATCACGTGGCTATCATGCACTGATGACGTGACTGCGCATGCACTGATGACGTGGCTGATCGGGCACTGATCACATGGCTCATCATGCACTGATCACGTGTTTTCAGGCAATGATCAGTGACTGACAGGCGCTGATCATGGGACTGTGCACGCACTGATCACGTGGCTATCATGCACTGATCACGTGACTGCGCATGCACTGATGACGTGGCTGTTCGGGCACTGATCACGGGTTTATCAGGCAGTGATCAGTGACTGACAGGCGCTGATCAGGGGACTGTGCACGCACTGATCAGGTGGCTGATCAGGAACTGACCACCTGACCGCGCATGCAGTGATCACCTGGCTGGTCGTTCACTGATCACGTGTTTATCATACGGTGATCACGTGACTGAGAGGCGCTGATCACGTGACTGTGCCGTCAGTGATCACGTGGCTGAGCAGGCACTGATATCGTGACTGAGCATGCACTGATCATGTGCCGGGAGCCGGGGAGGCATTCCACTCTGGACAAAGGTCATGAGGAAGGAGGCTCGGCATACGCAAATGCGGGATCGAGCCTCAGGAGTCCACCCGGATATTCTCGAGCATCTCCCCCAAAAAAACCGGAGTCTGCCTACTGTATTGCTTTGTGCTCTCACCTCTGATTTCACTGGGGGCTGTCCCCCACCACCATCTCGCTCTCTCTGTCAAAGAGGTAACTTACAGCTCCAATTCATAAAGTTCCTTGTCATTCTTCCCTTTAACTTCCAGCTGAGTCTCCATCTGGAGCGCGGAACCCACCACGCTTCCTAATTATGCCTGGGCTGCTAAGACCCACTCGAGAAGGTGTCTAGGGTGAGGCACCTTTCGCCATTCGAGAGGGCGCCTGCGGCCTACGTAAGTGGTGCAAACTTCTTGTCTTGAAGTTTGATTGGTCTTCCGCGTAAACCAAGCTCCTCAGTCTCTTTTCTCCACCGAATTTTCCTACTGAGCTCTCCTCATACTATTATTCTTGACATCTCTGATTAGCATATAAATAGTCGCCTAGGCCATCTCTCCTTCGAATACCCTGGATCAGTTGGGGCTGGTCCCCGGCAGGTGGCGACCGAACAGGGACCTCAGGAGGCAATACTCAAAGAGCTGAGCAGACACGAACCACGCAATCAGCAGGCAATAAGCATGGAGCTCAGCAGTGACGAATCATGCTGCTCAACTGGCAATAATCAAGCACGTGACCAGGCAGGAATCACGCAGCTCAGCTGGCAATTGTCAAGCAGATGAGCCGACAGGAATCACGCAGCTCAGATGGCAATTGTCATGCAGATGAGCCGGCAGGAATCACGCAGCTCAGCAGGCCCTGATCACGTGACTCTGCAGGCACTGATCACGTGGCTGATCAAGTCCAGATCACGTGACTGAGCAGGCACTGATCACGTGGCTCTCATGCACTGATGACGTGGCTGATCGGGCACTGATCACATGGCTCATCATGCACTGATCACGTGTTTCTCAGGCACTGATCAGTGACTGACAGGCGCTGATCATGGGACTGTGCACGCACTGATCACGTGGCTATCATGCACTGATCACGTGACTGCGCATGCACTGATGACGTGGCTGTTCGGGCACTGATCACGGGTTTATCAGGCAGTGATCAGTGACTGACAGGCGCTGATCAGGGGACTGTGCACGCACTGATCAGGTGGCTGATCAGGAACTGACCACCTGACCGCGCATGCAGTGATCACCTGGCTGGTCGTTCACTGATCACGTGTTTATCATACGGTGATCACGTGACTGAGAGGCGCTGATCACGTGACTGTGCCGTCAGTGATCACGTGGCTGAGCAGGCACTGATATCGTGACTGAGCATGCACTGATCATGTGCCGGGAGCCGGGGAGGCATTCCACTCTGGACAAAGGTCATGAGGAAGGAGGCTCGGCATACGCAAATGCGGGATCGAGCCTCAGGAGTCCACCCGGATATTCTCGAGCATCTCCCCCAAAAACCGGAGTCTGCCTACTGTATTGCTTTGTGCTCTCACCTCTGATTTCACTGGGGGCTGTCCCCCACCACCATCTCGCTCTCTCTGTCAAAGAGGTAACTTACAGCTCCAATTCATAAAGTTCCTTGTCATTCTTCCCTTTAACTTCCAGCTGAGTCTCCATCTGGAGCGCGGAACCCACCACGCTTCCTAATTATGCCTGGGCTGCTAAGACCCACTCGAGAAGGTGTCTAGGGTGAGGCACCTTTCGCCATTCGAGAGGGCGCCTGCGGCCTACGTAAGTGGTGCAAACTTCTTGTCTTGAAGTTTGATTGGTCTTCCGCGTAAACCAAGCTCCTCAGTCTCTTTTCTCCACCGAATTTTCCTACTGAGCTCTCCTCATACTATTATTCTTGACATCTCTGATTAGCATATAAATAGTCGCCTAGGCCATCTCTCCTTCGAATACCCTGGATCAGTTGGGGCTGGTCCCCGGCAGGTGGCGACCGAACAGGGACCTCAGGAGGCAATACTCAAAGAGCTGAGCAGACACGAACCACGCAATCAGCAGGCAATAAGCATGGAGCTCAGCAGTGACGAATCATGCTGCTCAACTGGCAATAATCAAGCACGTGACCAGGCAGGAATCACGCAGCTCAGCTGGCAATTGTCAAGCAGATGAGCCGACAGGAATCACGCAGCTCAGATGGCAATTGTCATGCAGATGAGCCGGCAGGAATCACGCAGCTCAGCAGGCCCTGATCACGTGACTCTGCAGGCACTGATCACGTGGCTGATCAAGTCCAGATCACGTGACTGAGCAGGCACTGATCACGTGGCTATCATGCACTGATGACGTGACTGCGCATGCACTGATGACGTGGCTGATCGGGCACTGATCACATGGCTCATCATGCACTGATCACGTGTTTATCAGGCAATGATCAGTGACTGACAGGCGCTGATCATGGGACTGTGCACGCACTGATCACGTGGCTATCATGCACTGATCACGTGACTGCGCATGCACTGATGACGTGGCTGTTCGGGCACTGATCACGGGTTTATCAGGCAGTGATCAGTGACTGACAGGCGCTGATCAGGGGACTGTGCACGCACTGATCAGGTGGCTGATCAGGAACTGACCACCTGACCGCGCATGCAGTGATCACCTGGCTGGTCGTTCACTGATCACGTGTTTATCATACGGTGATCACGTGACTGAGAGGCGCTGATCACGTGACTGTGCCGTCAGTGATCACGTGGCTGAGCAGGCACTGATATCGTGACTGAGCATGCACTGATCATGTGCCGGGAGCCGGGGAGGCATTCCACTCTGGACAAAGGTCATGAGGAAGGAGGCTCGGCATACGCAAATGCGGGATCGAGCCTCAGGAGTCCACCCGGATATTCTCGAGCATCTCCCCCAAAAAAACCGGAGTCTGCCTACTGTATTGCTTTGTGCTCTCACCTCTGATTTCACTGGGGGCTGTCCCCCACCACCATCTCGCTCTCTCTGTCAAAGAGGTAACTTACAGCTCCAATTCATAAAGTTCCTTGTCATTCTTCCCTTTAACTTCCAGCTGAGTCTCCATCTGGAGCGCGGAACCCACCACGCTTCCTAATTATGCCTGGGCTGCTAAGACCCACTCGAGAAGGTGTCTAGGGTGAGGCACCTTTCGCCATTCGAGAGGGCGCCTGCGGCCTACGTAAGTGGTGCAAACTTCTTGTCTTGAAGTTTGATTGGTCTTCCGCGTAAACCAAGCTCCTCAGTCTCTTTTCTCCACCGAATTTTCCTACTGAGCTCTCCTCATACTATTATTCTTGACATCTCTGATTAGCATATAAATAGTCGCCTAGGCCATCTCTCCTTCGAATACCCTGGATCAGTTGGGGCTGGTCCCCGGCAGGTGGCGACCGAACAGGGACCTCAGGAGGCAATACTCAAAGAGCTGAGCAGACACGAACCACGCAATCAGCAGGCAATAAGCATGGAGCTCAGCAGTGACGAATCATGCTGCTCAACTGGCAATAATCAAGCACGTGACCAGGCAGGAATCACGCAGCTCAGCTGGCAATTGTCAAGCAGATGAGCCGACAGGAATCACGCAGCTCAGATGGCAATTGTCATGCAGATGAGCCGGCAGGAATCACGCAGCTCAGCAGGCCCTGATCACGTGACTCTGCAGGCACTGATCACGTGGCTGATCAAGTCCAGATCACGTGACTGAGCAGGCACTGATCACGTGGCTATCATGCACTGATGACGTGACTGCGCATGCACTGATGACGTGGCTGATCGGGCACTGATCACATGGCTCATCATGCACTGATCACGTGTTTATCAGGCAATGATCAGTGACTGACAGGCGCTGATCATGGGACTGTGCACGCACTGATCACGTGGCTATCATGCACTGATCACGTGACTGCGCATGCACTGATGACGTGGCTGTTCGGGCACTGATCACGGGTTTATCAGGCAGTGATCAGTGACTGACAGGCGCTGATCAGGGGACTGTGCACGCACTGATCAGGTGGCTGATCAGGAACTGACCACCTGACCGCGCATGCAGTGATCACCTGGCTGGTCGTTCACTGATCACGTGTTTATCATACGGTGATCACGTGACTGAGAGGCGCTGATCACGTGACTGTGCCGTCAGTGATCACGTGGCTGAGCAGGCACTGATATCGTGACTGAGCATGCACTGATCATGTGCCGGGAGCCGGGGAGGCATTCCACTCTGGACAAAGGTCATGAGGAAGGAGGCTCGGCATACGCAAATGCGGGATCGAGCCTCAGGAGTCCACCCGGATATTCTCGAGCATCTCCCCCCAAAAAAACCGGAGTCTGCCTACTGTATTGCTTTGTGCTCTCACCTCTGATTTCACTGGGGGCTGTCCCCCACCACCATCTCGCTCTCTCTGTCAAAGAGGTAACTTACAGCTCCAATTCATAAAGTTCCTTGTCATTCTTCCCTTTAACTTCCAGCTGAGTCTCCATCTGGAGCGCGGAACCCACCACGCTTCCTAATTATGCCTGGGCTGCTAAGACCCACTCGAGAAGGTGTCTAGGGTGAGGCACCTTTCGCCATTCGAGAGGGCGCCTGCGGCCTACGTAAGTGGTGCAAACTTCTTGTCTTGAAGTTTGATTGGTCTTCCGCGTAAACCAAGCTCCTCAGTCTCTTTTCTCCACCGAATTTTCCTACTGAGCTCTCCTCATACTATTATTCTTGACATCTCTGATTAGCATATAAATAGTCGCCTAGGCCATCTCTCCTTCGAATACCCTGGATCAGTTGGGGCTGGTCCCCGGCAGGTGGCGACCGAACAGGGACCTCAGGAGGCAATACTCAAAGAGCTGAGCAGACACGAACCACGCAATCAGCAGGCAATAAGCATGGAGCTCAGCAGTGACGAATCATGCTGCTCAACTGGCAATAATCAAGCACGTGACCAGGCAGGAATCACGCAGCTCAGCTGGCAATTGTCAAGCAGATGAGCCGACAGGAATCACGCAGCTCAGATGGCAATTGTCATGCAGATGAGCCGGCAGGAATCACGCAGCTCAGCAGGCCCTGATCACGTGACTCTGCAGGCACTGATCACGTGGCTGATCAAGTCCAGATCACGTGACTGAGCAGGCACTGATCACGTGGCTATCATGCACTGATGACGTGACTGCGCATGCACTGATGACGTGGCTGATCGGGCACTGATCACATGGCTCATCATGCACTGATCACGTGTTTATCAGGCAATGATCAGTGACTGACAGGCGCTGATCATGGGACTGTGCACGCACTGATCACGTGGCTATCATGCACTGATCACGTGACTGCGCATGCACTGATGACGTGGCTGTTCGGGCACTGATCACGGGTTTATCAGGCAGTGATCAGTGACTGACAGGCGCTGATCAGGGGACTGTGCACGCACTGATCAGGTGGCTGATCAGGAACTGACCACCTGACCGCGCATGCAGTGATCACCTGGCTGGTCGTTCACTGATCACGTGTTTATCATACGGTGATCACGTGACTGAGAGGCGCTGATCACGTGACTGTGCCGTCAGTGATCACGTGGCTGAGCAGGCACTGATATCGTGACTGAGCATGCACTGATCATGTGCCGGGAGCCGGGGAGGCATTCCACTCTGGACAAAGGTCATGAGGAAGGAGGCTCGGCATACGCAAATGCGGGATCGAGCCTCAGGAGTCCACCCGGATATTCTCGAGCATCTCCCCCAAAAAAACCGGAGTCTGCCTACTGTATTGCTTTGTGCTCTCACCTCTGATTTCACTGGGGGCTGTCCCCCACCACCATCTCGCTCTCTCTGTCAAAGAGGTAACTTACAGCTCCAATTCATAAAGTTCCTTGTCATTCTTCCCTTTAACTTCCAGCTGAGTCTCCATCTGGAGCGCGGAACCCACCACGCTTCCTAATTATGCCTGGGCTGCTAAGACCCACTCGAGAAGGTGTCTAGGGTGAGGCACCTTTCGCCATTCGAGAGGGCGCCTGCGGCCTACGTAAGTGGTGCAAACTTCTTGTCTTGAAGTTTGATTGGTCTTCCGCGTAAACCAAGCTCCTCAGTCTCTTTTCTCCACCGAATTTTCCTACTGAGCTCTCCTCATACTATTATTCTTGACATCTCTGATTAGCATATAAATAGTCGCCTAGGCCATCTCTCCTTCGAATACCCTGGATCAGTTGGGGCTGGTCCCCGGCAGGTGGCGACCGAACAGGGACCTCAGGAGGCAATACTCAAAGAGCTGAGCAGACACGAACCACGCAATCAGCAGGCAATAAGCATGGAGCTCAGCAGTGACGAATCATGCTGCTCAACTGGCAATAATCAAGCACGTGACCAGGCAGGAATCACGCAGCTCAGCTGGCAATTGTCAAGCAGATGAGCCGACAGGAATCACGCAGCTCAGATGGCAATTGTCATGCAGATGAGCCGGCAGGAATCACGCAGCTCAGCAGGCCCTGATCACGTGACTCTGCAGGCACTGATCACGTGGCTGATCAAGTCCAGATCACGTGACTGAGCAGGCACTGATCACGTGGCTATCATGCACTGATGACGTGACTGATCGGGCACTGATCACATGGCTCATCATGCACTGATCACGTGTTTATCAGGCAATGATCAGTGACTGACAGGCGCTGATCATGGGACTGTGCACGCACTGATCACGTGGCTATCATGCACTGATCACGTGACTGCGCATGCACTGATGACGTGGCTGTTCGGGCACTGATCACGGGTTTATCAGGCAGTGATCAGTGACTGACAGGCGCTGATCAGGGGACTGTGCACGCACTGATCAGGTGGCTGATCAGGAACTGACCACCTGACCGCGCATGCAGTGATCACCTGGCTGGTCGTTCACTGATCACGTGTTTATCATACGGTGATCACGTGACTGAGAGGCGCTGATCACGTGACTGTGCCGTCAGTGATCACGTGGCTGAGCAGGCACTGATATCGTGACTGAGCATGCACTGATCATGTGCCGGGAGCCGGGGAGGCATTCCACTCTGGACAAAGGTCATGAGGAAGGAGGCTCGGCATACGCAAATGCGGGATCGAGCCTCAGGAGTCCACCCGGATATTCTCGAGCATCTCCCCCCAAAAAAACCGGAGTCTGCCTACTGTATTGCTTTGTGCTCTCACCTCTGATTTCACTGGGGGCTGTCCCCCACCACCATCTCGCTCTCTCTGTCAAAGAGGTAACTTACAGCTCCAATTCATAAAGTTCCTTGTCATTCTTCCCTTTAACTTCCAGCTGAGTCTCCATCTGGAGCGCGGAACCCACCACGCTTCCTAATTATGCCTGGGCTGCTAAGACCCACTCGAGAAGGTGTCTAGGGTGAGGCACCTTTCGCCATTCGAGAGGGCGCCTGCGGCCTACGTAAGTGGTGCAAACTTCTTGTCTTGAAGTTTGATTGGTCTTCCGCGTAAACCAAGCTCCTCAGTCTCTTTTCTCCACCGAATTTTCCTACTGAGCTCTCCTCATACTATTATTCTTGACATCTCTGATTAGCATATAAATAGTCGCCTAGGCCATCTCTCCTTCGAATACCCTGGATCAGTTGGGGCTGGTCCCCGGCAGGTGGCGACCGAACAGGGACCTCAGGAGGCAATACTCAAAGAGCTGAGCAGACACGAACCACGCAATCAGCAGGCAATAAGCATGGAGCTCAGCAGTGACGAATCATGCTGCTCAACTGGCAATAATCAAGCACGTGACCAGGCAGGAATCACGCAGCTCAGCTGGCAATTGTCAAGCAGATGAGCCGACAGGAATCACGCAGCTCAGATGGCAATTGTCATGCAGATGAGCCGGCAGGAATCACGCAGCTCAGCAGGCCCTGATCACGTGACTCTGCAGGCACTGATCACGTGGCTGATCAAGTCCAGATCACGTGACTGAGCAGGCACTGATCACGTGGCTATCATGCACTGATGACGTGACTGCGCATGCACTGATGACGTGGCTGATCGGGCACTGATCACATGGCTCATCATGCACTGATCACGTGTTTATCAGGCAATGATCAGTGACTGACAGGCGCTGATCATGGGACTGTGCACGCACTGATCACGTGGCTATCATGCACTGATCACGTGACTGCGCATGCACTGATGACGTGGCTGTTCGGGCACTGATCACGGGTTTATCAGGCAGTGATCAGTGACTGACAGGCGCTGATCAGGGGACTGTGCACGCACTGATCAGGTGGCTGATCAGGAACTGACCACCTGACCGCGCATGCAGTGATCACCTGGCTGGTCGTTCACTGATCACGTGTTTATCATACGGTGATCACGTGACTGAGAGGCGCTGATCACGTGACTGTGCCGTCAGTGATCACGTGGCTGAGCAGGCACTGATATCGTGACTGAGCATGCACTGATCATGTGCCGGGAGCCGGGGAGGCATTCCACTCTGGACAAAGGTCATGAGGAAGGAGGCTCGGCATACGCAAATGCGGGATCGAGCCTCAGGAGTCCACCCGGATATTCTCGAGCATCTCCCCCCAAAAAAACCGGAGTCTGCCTACTGTATTGCTTTGTGCTCTCACCTCTGATTTCACTGGGGGCTGTCCCCCACCACCATCTCGCTCTCTCTGTCAAAGAGGTAACTTACAGCTCCAATTCATAAAGTTCCTTGTCATTCTTCCCTTTAACTTCCAGCTGAGTCTCCATCTGGAGCGCGGAACCCACCACGCTTCCTAATTATGCCTGGGCTGCTAAGACCCACTCGAGAAGGTGTCTAGGGTGAGGCACCTTTCGCCATTCGAGAGGGCGCCTGCGGCCTACGTAAGTGGTGCAAACTTCTTGTCTTGAAGTTTGATTGGTCTTCCGCGTAAACCAAGCTCCTCAGTCTCTTTTCTCCACCGAATTTTCCTACTGAGCTCTCCTCATACTATTATTCTTGACATCTCTGATTAGCATATAAATAGTCGCCTAGGCCATCTCTCCTTCGAATACCCTGGATCAGTTGGGGCTGGTCCCCGGCAGGTGGCGACCGAACAGGGACCTCAGGAGGCAATACTCAAAGAGCTGAGCAGACACGAACCACGCAATCAGCAGGCAATAAGCATGGAGCTCAGCAGTGACGAATCATGCTGCTCAACTGGCAATAATCAAGCACGTGACCAGGCAGGAATCACGCAGCTCAGCTGGCAATTGTCAAGCAGATGAGCCGACAGGAATCACGCAGCTCAGATGGCAATTGTCATGCAGATGAGCCGGCAGGAATCACGCAGCTCAGCAGGCCCTGATCACGTGACTCTGCAGGCACTGATCACGTGGCTGATCAAGTCCAGATCACGTGACTGAGCAGGCACTGATCACGTGGCTATCATGCACTGATGACGTGACTGCGCATGCACTGATGACGTGGCTGATCGGGCACTGATCACATGGCTCATCATGCACTGATCACGTGTTTCTCAGGCAATGATCAGTGACTGACAGGCGCTGATCATGGGACTGTGCACGCACTGATCACGTGGCTATCATGCACTGATCACGTGACTGCGCATGCACTGATGACGTGGCTGTTCGGGCACTGATCACGGGTTTATCAGGCAGTGATCAGTGACTGACAGGCGCTGATCAGGGGACTGTGCACGCACTGATCAGGTGGCTGATCAGGAACTGACCACCTGACCGCGCATGCAGTGATCACCTGGCTGGTCGTTCACTGATCACGTGTTTATCATACGGTGATCACGTGACTGAGAGGCGCTGATCACGTGACTGTGCCGTCAGTGATCACGTGGCTGAGCAGGCACTGATATCGTGACTGAGCATGCACTGATCATGTGCCGGGAGCCGGGGAGGCATTCCACTCTGGACAAAGGTCATGAGGAAGGAGGCTCGGCATACGCAAATGCGGGATCGAGCCTCAGGAGTCCACCCGGATATTCTCGAGCATCTCCCCCCAAAAAAACCGGAGTCTGCCTACTGTATTGCTTTGTGCTCTCACCTCTGATTTCACTGGGGGCTGTCCCCCACCACCATCTCGCTCTCTCTGTCAAAGAGGTAACTTACAGCTCCAATTCATAAAGTTCCTTGTCATTCTTCCCTTTAACTTCCAGCTGAGTCTCCATCTGGAGCGCGGAACCCACCACGCTTCCTAATTATGCCTGGGCTGCTAAGACCCACTCGAGAAGGTGTCTAGGGTGAGGCACCTTTCGCCATTCGAGAGGGCGCCTGCGGCCTACGTAAGTGGTGCAAACTTCTTGTCTTGAAGTTTGATTGGTCTTCCGCGTAAACCAAGCTCCTCAGTCTCTTTTCTCCACCGAATTTTCCTACTGAGCTCTCCTCATACTATTATTCTTGACATCTCTGATTAGCATATAAATAGTCGCCTAGGCCATCTCTCCTTCGAATACCCTGGATCAGTTGGGGCTGGTCCCCGGCAGGTGGCGACCGAACAGGGACCTCAGGAGGCAATACTCAAAGAGCTGAGCAGACACGAACCACGCAATCAGCAGGCAATAAGCATGGAGCTCAGCAGTGACGAATCATGCTGCTCAACTGGCAATAATCAAGCACGTGACCAGGCAGGAATCACGCAGCTCAGCTGGCAATTGTCAAGCAGATGAGCCGACAGGAATCACGCAGCTCAGATGGCAATTGTCATGCAGATGAGCCGGCAGGAATCACGCAGCTCAGCAGGCCCTGATCACGTGACTCTGCAGGCACTGATCACGTGGCTGATCAAGTCCAGATCACGTGACTGAGCAGGCACTGATCACGTGGCTATCATGCACTGATGACGTGACTGCGCATGCACTGATGACGTGGCTGATCGGGCACTGATCACATGGCTCATCATGCACTGATCACGTGTTTATCAGGCAATGATCAGTGACTGACAGGCGCTGATCATGGGACTGTGCACGCACTGATCACGTGGCTATCATGCACTGATCACGTGACTGCGCATGCACTGATGACGTGGCTGTTCGGGCACTGATCACGGGTTTATCAGGCAGTGATCAGTGACTGACAGGCGCTGATCAGGGGACTGTGCACGCACTGATCAGGTGGCTGATCAGGAACTGACCACCTGACCGCGCATGCAGTGATCACCTGGCTGGTCGTTCACTGATCACGTGTTTATCATACGGTGATCACGTGACTGAGAGGCGCTGATCACGTGACTGTGCCGTCAGTGATCACGTGGCTGAGCAGGCACTGATATCGTGACTGAGCATGCACTGATCATGTGCCGGGAGCCGGGGAGGCATTCCACTCTGGACAAAGGTCATGAGGAAGGAGGCTCGGCATACGCAAATGCGGGATCGAGCCTCAGGAGTCCACCCGGATATTCTCGAGCATCTCCCCCAAAAAACCGGAGTCTGCCTACTGTATTGCTTTGTGCTCTCACCTCTGATTTCACTGGGGGCTGTCCCCCACCACCATCTCGCTCTCTCTGTCAAAGAGGTAACTTACAGCTCCAATTCATAAAGTTCCTTGTCATTCTTCCCTTTAACTTCCAGCTGAGTCTCCATCTGGAGCGCGGAACCCACCACGCTTCCTAATTATGCCTGGGCTGCTAAGACCCACTCGAGAAGGTGTCTAGGGTGAGGCACCTTTCGCCATTCGAGAGGGCGCCTGCGGCCTACGTAAGTGGTGCAAACTTCTTGTCTTGAAGTTTGATTGGTCTTCCGCGTAAACCAAGCTCCTCAGTCTCTTTTCTCCACCGAATTTTCCTACTGAGCTCTCCTCATACTATTATTCTTGACATCTCTGATTAGCATATAAATAGTCGCCTAGGCCATCTCTCCTTCGAATACCCTGGATCAGTTGGGGCTGGTCCCCGGCAGGTGGCGACCGAACAGGGACCTCAGGAGGCAATACTCAAAGAGCTGAGCAGACACGAACCACGCAATCAGCAGGCAATAAGCATGGAGCTCAGCAGTGACGAATCATGCTGCTCAACTGGCAATAATCAAGCACGTGACCAGGCAGGAATCACGCAGCTCAGCTGGCAATTGTCAAGCAGATGAGCCGACAGGAATCACGCAGCTCAGATGGCAATTGTCATGCAGATGAGCCGGCAGGAATCACGCAGCTCAGCAGGCCCTGATCACGTGACTCTGCAGGCACTGATCACGTGGCTGATCAAGTCCAGATCACGTGACTGAGCAGGCACTGATCACGTGGCTCATGCACATGACACATGCACTGATGACTGATCGGGCACTGATCACATGGCTCATCATGCACTGATCACGTGTTTATCAGGCAATGATCAGTGACTGACAGGCGCTGATCATGGGACTGTGCACGCACTGATCACGTGGCTATCATGCACTGATCACGTGACTGCGCATGCACTGATGACGTGGCTGTTCGGGCACTGATCACGGGTTTATCAGGCAGTGATCAGTGACTGACAGGCGCTGATCAGGGGACTGTGCACGCACTGATCAGGTGGCTGATCAGGAACTGACCACCTGACCGCGCATGCAGTGATCACCTGGCTGGTCGTTCACTGATCACGTGTTTATCATACGGTGATCACGTGACTGAGAGGCGCTGATCACGTGACTGTGCCGTCAGTGATCACGTGGCTGAGCAGGCACTGATATCGTGACTGAGCATGCACTGATCATGTGCCGGGAGCCGGGGAGGCATTCCACTCTGGACAAAGGTCATGAGGAAGGAGGCTCGGCATACGCAAATGCGGGATCGAGCCTCAGGAGTCCACCCGGATATTCTCGAGCATCTCCCCCAAAAAAACCGGAGTCTGCCTACTGTATTGCTTTGTGCTCTCACCTCTGATTTCACTGGGGGCTGTCCCCCACCACCATCTCGCTCTCTCTGTCAAAGAGGTAACTTACAGCTCCAATTCATAAAGTTCCTTGTCATTCTTCCCTTTAACTTCCAGCTGAGTCTCCATCTGGAGCGCGGAACCCACCACGCTTCCTAATTATGCCTGGGCTGCTAAGACCCACTCGAGAAGGTGTCTAGGGTGAGGCACCTTTCGCCATTCGAGAGGGCGCCTGCGGCCTACGTAAGTGGTGCAAACTTCTTGTCTTGAAGTTTGATTGGTCTTCCGCGTAAACCAAGCTCCTCAGTCTCTTTTCTCCACCGAATTTTCCTACTGAGCTCTCCTCATACTATTATTCTTGACATCTCTGATTAGCATATAAATAGTCGCCTAGGCCATCTCTCCTTCGAATACCCTGGATCAGTTGGGGCTGGTCCCCGGCAGGTGGCGACCGAACAGGGACCTCAGGAGGCAATACTCAAAGAGCTGAGCAGACACGAACCACGCAATCAGCAGGCAATAAGCATGGAGCTCAGCAGTGACGAATCATGCTGCTCAACTGGCAATAATCAAGCACGTGACCAGGCAGGAATCACGCAGCTCAGCTGGCAATTGTCAAGCAGATGAGCCGACAGGAATCACGCAGCTCAGATGGCAATTGTCATGCAGATGAGCCGGCAGGAATCACGCAGCTCAGCAGGCCCTGATCACGTGACTCTGCAGGCACTGATCACGTGGCTGATCAAGTCCAGATCACGTGACTGAGCAGGCACTGATCACGTGGCTATCATGCACTGATGACGTGACTGCGCATGCACTGATGACGTGGCTGATCGGGCACTGATCACATGGCTCATCATGCACTGATCACGTGTTTCTCAGGCAATGATCAGTGACTGACAGGCGCTGATCATGGGACTGTGCACGCACTGATCACGTGGCTATCATGCACTGATCACGTGACTGCGCATGCACTGATGACGTGGCTGTTCGGGCACTGATCACGGGTTTATCAGGCAGTGATCAGTGACTGACAGGCGCTGATCAGGGGACTGTGCACGCACTGATCAGGTGGCTGATCAGGAACTGACCACCTGACCGCGCATGCAGTGATCACCTGGCTGGTCGTTCACTGATCACGTGTTTATCATACGGTGATCACGTGACTGAGAGGCGCTGATCACGTGACTGTGCCGTCAGTGATCACGTGGCTGAGCAGGCACTGATATCGTGACTGAGCATGCACTGATCATGTGCCGGGAGCCGGGGAGGCATTCCACTCTGGACAAAGGTCATGAGGAAGGAGGCTCGGCATACGCAAATGCGGGATCGAGCCTCAGGAGTCCACCCGGATATTCTCGAGCATCTCCCCCCAAAAAACCGGAGTCTGCCTACTGTATTGCTTTGTGCTCTCACCTCTGATTTCACTGGGGGCTGTCCCCCACCACCATCTCGCTCTCTCTGTCAAAGAGGTAACTTACAGCTCCAATTCATAAAGTTCCTTGTCATTCTTCCCTTTAACTTCCAGCTGAGTCTCCATCTGGAGCGCGGAACCCACCACGCTTCCTAATTATGCCTGGGCTGCTAAGACCCACTCGAGAAGGTGTCTAGGCTGAGGCACCTTTCGCCATTCGAGAGGGCGCCTGCGGCCTACGTAAGTGGTGCAAACTTCTTGTCTTGAAGTTTGATTGGTCTTCCGCGTAAACCAAGCTCCTCAGTCTCTTTTCTCCACCGAATTTTCCTACTGAGCTCTCCTCATACTATTATTCTTGACATCTCTGATTAGCATATAAATAGTCGCCTAGGCCATCTCTCCTTCGAATACCCTGGATCAGTTGGGGCTGGTCCCCGGCAGGTGGCGACCGAACAGGGACCTCAGGAGGCAATACTCAAAGAGCTGAGCAGACACGAACCACGCAATCAGCAGGCAATAAGCATGGAGCTCAGCAGTGACGAATCATGCTGCTCAACTGGCAATAATCAAGCACGTGACCAGGCAGGAATCACGCAGCTCAGCTGGCAATTGTCAAGCAGATGAGCCGACAGGAATCACGCAGCTCAGATGGCAATTGTCATGCAGATGAGCCGGCAGGAATCACGCAGCTCAGCAGGCCCTGATCACGTGACTCTGCAGGCACTGATCACGTGGCTGATCAAGTCCAGATCACGTGACTGAGCAGGCACTGATCACGTGGCTATCATGCACTGATGACGTGACTGCGCATGCACTGATGACGTGGCTGATCGGGCACTGATCACATGGCTCATCATGCACTGATCACGTGTTTCTCAGGCAATGATCAGTGACTGACAGGCGCTGATCATGGGACTGTGCACGCACTGATCACGTGGCTATCATGCACTGATCACGTGACTGCGCATGCACTGATGACGTGGCTGTTCGGGCACTGATCACGGGTTTATCAGGCAGTGATCAGTGACTGACAGGCGCTGATCAGGAGACTGTGCACGCACTGATCAGGTGGCTGATCAGGAACTGACCACCTGACCGCGCATGCAGTGATCACCTGGCTGGTCGTTCACTGATCACGTGTTCATCATACGGTGATCACGTGACTGAGAGGCGCTGATCACGTGACTGTGCCGTCAGTGATCACGTGGCTGAGCAGGCACTGATATCGTGACTGAGCATGCACTGATCATGTGCCGGGAGCCGGGGAGGCATTCCACTCTGGACAAAGGTCATGAGGAAGGAGGCTCGGCATACGCAAATGCGGGATCGAGCCTCAGGAGTCCACCCGGATATTCTCGAGCATCTCCCCCCAAAAAAACCGGAGTCTGCCTACTGTATTGCTTTGTGCTCTCACCTCTGATTTCACTGGGGGCTGTCCCCCACCACCATCTCGCTCTCTCTGTCAAAGAGGTAACTTACAGCTCCAATTCATAAAGTTCCTTGTCATTCTTCCCTTTAACTTCCAGCTGAGTCTCCATCTGGAGCGTGGAACCCACCACGCTTCCTAATTATGCCTGGGCTGCTAAGACCCACTCGAGAAGGTGTCTAGGGTGAGGCACCTTTCGCCATTCGAGAGGGCGCCTGCGGCCTACGTAAGTGGTGCAAACTTCTTGTCTTGAAGTTTGATTGGTCTTCCGCGTAAACCAAGCTCCTCAGTCTCTTTTCTCCACCGAATTTTCCTACTGAGCTCTCCTCATACTATTATTCTTGACATCTCTGATTAGCATATAAATAGTCGCCGAGGCCATCTCTCCTTCGAATACCCTGGATCAGTTGGGGCTGGTCCCCGGCAGGTGGCGACCGAACAGGGACCTCAGGAGGCAATACTCAAAGAGCTGAGCAGACACGAACCACGCAATCAGCAGGCAATAAGCATGGAGCTCAGCAGTGACGAATCATGCTGCTCAACTGGCAATAATCAAGCACGTGACCAGGCAGGAATCACGCAGCTCAGCTGGCAATTGTCAAGCAGATGAGCCGACAGGAATCACGCAGCTCAGATGGCAATTGTCATGCAGATGAGCCGGCAGGAATCACGCAGCTCAGCAGGCCCTGGTCACGTGACTCTGCAGGCACTGATCACGTGGCTGATCAAGTCCAGATCACGTGACTGAGCAGGCACTGATCACGTGGCTATCATGCACTGATGACGTGACTGCGCATGCACTGATGACGTGGCTGATCGGGCACTGATCACATGGCTCATCATGCACTGATCACGTGTTTATCAGGCAATGATCAGTGACTGACAGGCGCTGATCATGGGACTGTGCACGCACTGATCACGTGGCTATCATGCACTGATCACGTGACTGCGCATGCACTGATGACGTGGCTGTTCGGGCACTGATCACGGGTTTATCAGGCAGTGATCAGTGACTGACAGGCGCTGATCAGGGGACTGTGCACGCACTGATCAGGTGGCTGATCAGGAACTGACCACCTGACCGCGCATGCAGTGATCACCTGGCTGGTCGTTCACTGATCACGTGTTTATCATACGGTGATCACGTGACTGAGAGGCGCTGATCACGTGACTGTGCCGTCAGTGATCACGTGGCTGAGCAGGCACTGATATCGTGACTGAGCATGCACTGATCATGTGCCGGGAGCCGGGGAGGCATTCCACTCTGGACAAAGGTCATGAGGAAGGAGGCTCGGCATACGCAAATGCGGGATCGAGCCTCAGGAGTCCACCCGGATATTCTTGAGCATCTCCCCCCAAAAAACCGGAGTCTGCCTACTGTATTGCTTTGTGCTCTCACCTCTGATTTCACTGGGGGCTGTCCCCCACCACCATCTCGCTCTCTCTGTCAAAGAGGTAACTTACAGCTCCAATTCATAAAGTTCCTTGTCATTCTTCCCTTTAACTTCCAGCTGAGTCTCCATCTGGAGCGCGGAACCCACCACGCTTCCTAATTATGCCTGGGCTGCTAAGACCCACTCGAGAAGGTGTCTAGGGTGAGGCACCTTTCGCCATTCGAGAGGGCGCCTGCGGCCTACGTAAGTGGTGCAAACTTCTTGTCTTGAAGTTTGATTGGTCTTCCGCGTAAACCAAGCTCCTCAGTCTCTTTTCTCCACCGAATTTTCCTACTGAGCTCTCCTCATACTATTATTCTTGACATCTCTGATTAGCATATAAATAGTCGCCTAGGCCATCTCTCCTTCGAATACCCTGGATCAGTTGGGGCTGGTCCCCGGCAGGTGGCGACCGAACAGGGACCTCAGGAGGCAATACTCAAAGAGCTGAGCAGACACGAACCACGCAATCAGCAGGCAATAAGCATGGAGCTCAGCAGTGACGAATCATGCTGCTCAACTGGCAATAATCAAGCACGTGACCAGGCAGGAATCACGCAGCTCAGCTGGCAATTGTCAAGCAGATGAGCCGACAGGAATCACGCAGCTCAGATGGCAATTGTCATGCAGATGAGCCGGCAGGAATCACGCAGCTCAGCAGGCCCTGATCACGTGACTCTGCAGGCACTGATCACGTGGCTGATCAAGTCCAGATCACGTGACTGAGCAGGCACTGATCACGTGGCTATCATGCACTGATGACGTGACTGCGCATGCACTGATGATGTGGCTGATCGGGCACTGATCACATGGCTCATCATGCACTGATCACGTGTTTCTCAGGCAATGATCAGTGACTGACAGGCGCTGATCATGGGACTGTGCACGCACTGATCACGTGGCTATCATGCACTGATCACGTGACTGCGCATGCACTGATGACGTGGCTGTTCGGGCACTGATCACGGGTTTATCAGGCAGTGATCAGTGACTGACAGGCGCTGATCAGGGGACTGTGCACGCACTGATCAGGTGGCTGATCAGGAACTGACCACCTGACCGCGCATGCAGTGATCACGTGGCTGGTCGTTCACTGATCACGTGTTTATCATACGGTGATCACGTGACTGAGAGGCGCTGATCACGTGACTGTGCCGTCAGTGATCACGTGGCTGAGCAGGCACTGATATCGTGACTGAGCATGCACTGATCATGTGCCGGGAGCCGGGGAGGCATTCCACTCTGGACAAAGGTCATGAGGAAGGAGGCTCGGCATACGCAAATGCGGGATCGAGCCTCAGGAGTCCACCCGGATATTCTCGAGCATCTCCCCCCAAAAAAACCGGAGTCTGCCTACTGTATTGCTTTGTGCTCTCACCTCTGATTTCACTGGGGGCTGTCCCCCACCACCATCTCGCTCTCTCTGTCAAAGAGTTAACTTACAGCTCCAATTCATAAAGTTCCTTGTCATTCTTCCCTTTAACTTCCAGCTGAGTCTCCATCTGGAGCGCGGAACCCACCACGCTTCCTAATTATGCCTGGGCTGCTAAGACCCACTCGAGAAGGTGTCTAGGGTGAGGCACCTTTCCATTCGAGAGGGCGCCTGCGGCCTACGTAAGTGGTGCAAACTTCTTGTCTTGAAGTTTGATTGGTCTTCCGCGTAAACCAAGCTACTCAGTCTCTTTTCTCCACCGAATTTTCCTACTGAGCTCTCCTCATACTATTATTCTTGACATCTCTGATTAGCATATAAATAGTCGCCTAGGCCATCTCTCCTTCGAATACCCTGGATCAGTTGGGGCTGGTCCCCGGCAGGTGGCGACCGAACAGGGACCTCAGGAGGCAATACTCAAAGAGCTGAGCAGACACGAACCACGCAATCAGCAGGCAATAAGCATGGAGCTCAGCAGTGACGAATCATGCTGCTCAACTGGCAATAATCAAGCACGTGACCAGGCAGGAATCACGCAGCTCAGCTGGCAATTGTCAAGCAGATGAGCCGACAGGAATCACGCAGCTCAGATGGCAATTGTCATGCAGATGAGCCGGCAGGAATCACGCAGCTCAGCAGGCCCTGATCACGTGACTCTGCAGGCACTGATCACGTGGCTGATCAAGTCCAGATCACGTGACTGAGCATGCACTGATCACGTGGCTATCATGCACTGATGACGTGACTGCGCATGCACTGATGACGTGGCTGATCGGGCACTGATCACATGGCTCATCATGCACTGATCACGTGTTTATCAGGCAATGATCAGTGACTGACAGGCGCTGATCATGGGACTGTGCACGCACTGATCACGTGGCTATCATGCACTGATCACGTGACTGCGCATGCACTGATGACGTGGCTGTTCGGGCACTGATCACGGGTTTATCAGGCAGTGATCAGTGACTGACAGGCGCTGATCAGGGGACTGTGCACGCACTGATCAGGTGGCTGATCAGGAACTGACCACCTGACCGCGCATGCAGTGATCACGTGGCTGGTCGTTCACTGATCACGTGTTTATCATACGGTGATCACGTGACTGAGAGGCGCTGATCACGTGACTGTGCCGTCAGTGATCACGTGGCTGAGCAGGCACTGATATCGTGACTGAGCATGCACTGATCATGTGCCGGGAGCCGGGGAGGCATTCCACTCTGGACAAAGGTCATGAGGAAGGAGGCTCGGCATACGCAAATGCGGGATCGAGCCTCAGGAGTCCACCCGGATATTCTCGAGCATCTCCCCCCAAAAAAACCGGAGTCTGCCTACTGTATTGCTTTGTGCTCTCACCTCTGATTTCACTGGGGGCTGTCCCCCACCACCATCTCGCTCTCTCTGTCAAAGAGTTAACTTACAGCTCCAATTCATAAAGTTCCTTGTCATTCTTCCCTTTAACTTCCAGCTGAGTCTCCATCTGGAGCGCGGAACCCACCACGCTTACTAATTATGCCTGGGCTGCTAAGACCCACTCGAGAAGGTGTCTAGGGTGAGGCACCTTTCGCTATTCGAGAGGGCGCCTGCGGCCTACGTAAGTGGTGCAAACTTCTTGTCTTGAAGTTTGATTGGTCTTCCGCGTAAACCAAGCTACTCAGTCTCTTTTCTCCACCGAATTTTCCTACTGAGCTCTCCTCATACTATTATTCTTGACATCTCTGATTAGCATATAAATAGTCGCCTAGGCCATCTCTCCTTCGAATACCCTGGATCAGTTGGGGCTGGTCCCCGGCAGGTGGCGACCGAACAGGGACCTCAGGAGGCAATACTCAAAGAGCTGAGCAGACACGAACCACGCAATCAGCAGGCAATAAGCATGGAGCTCAGCAGTGACGAATCATGCTGCTCAACTGGCAATAATCAAGCACGTGACCAGGCAGGAATCACGCAGCTCAGCTGGCAATTGTCAAGCAGATGAGCCGACAGGAATCACGCAGCTCAGATGGCAATTGTCATGCAGATGAGCCGGCAGGAATCACGCAGCTCAGCAGGCCCTGATCACGTGACTCTGCAGGCACTGATCACGTGGCTGATCAAGTCCAGATCACGTGACTGAGCATGCACTGATCACGTGGCTATCATGCACTGATGACGTGACTGCGCATGCACTGATGACGTGGCTGATCGGGCACTGATCACATGGCTCATCATGCACTGATCACGTGTTTATCAGGCAATGATCAGTGACTGACAGGCGCTGATCATGGGACTGTGCACGCACTGATCACGTGGCTATCATGCACTGATCACGTGACTGCGCATGCACTGATGACGTGGCTGTTCGGGCACTGATCACGTGTTTATCAGGCAGTGATCAGTGACTGACAGGCGCTGATCAGGGGACTGTGCACGCACTGATCAGGTGGCTGATCAGGAACTGACCACCTGACCGCGCATGCAGTGATCACGTGGCTGGTCGTTCACTGATCACGTGTTTATCATACGGTGATCACGTGACTGAGAGGCGCTGATCACGTGACTGTGCCGTCAGTGATCACGTGGCTGAGCAGGCACTGATATCGTGACTGAGCATGCACTGATCATGTGCCGGGAGCCGGGGAGGCATTCCACTCTGGACAAAGGTCATGAGGAAGGAGGCTCGGCATACGCAAATGCGGGATCGAGCCTCAGGAGTCCACCCGGATATTCTCGAGCATCTCCCCCCAAAAAAACCGGAGTCTGCCTACTGTATTGCTTTGTGCTCTCACCTCTGATTTCACTGGGGGCTGTCCCCCACCACCATCTCGCTCTCTCTGTCAAAGAGTTAACTTACAGCTCCAATTCATAAAGTTCCTTGTCATTCTTCCCTTTAACTTCCAGCTGAGTCTCCATCTGGAGCGCGGAACCCACCACGCTTCCTAATTATGCCTGGGCTGCTAAGACCCACTCGAGAAGGTGTCTAGGGTGAGGCACCTTTCGCTATTCGAGAGGGCGCCTGCGGCCTACGTAAGTGGTGCAAACTTCTTGTCTTGAAGTTTGATTGGTCTTCCGCGTAAACCAAGCTACTCAGTCTCTTTTCTCCACCGAATTTTCCTACTGAGCTCTCCTCATACTATTATTCTTGACATCTCTGATTAGCATATAAATAGTCGCCTAGGCCATCTCTCCTTCGAATACCCTGGATCAGTTGGGGCTGGTCCCCGGCAGGTGGCGACCGAACAGGGACCTCAGGAGGCAATACTCAAAGAGCTGAGCAGACACGAACCACGCAATCAGCAGGCAATAAGCATGGAGCTCAGCAGTGACGAATCATGCTGCTCAACTGGCAATAATCAAGCACGTGACCAGGCAGGAATCACGCAGCTCAGCTGGCAATTGTCAAGCAGATGAGCCGACAGGAATCACGCAGCTCAGATGGCAATTGTCATGCAGATGAGCCGGCAGGAATCACGCAGCTCAGCAGGCCCTGATCACGTGACTCTGCAGGCACTGATCACGTGGCTGATCAAGTCCAGATCACGTGACTGAGCATGCACTGATCACGTGGCTATCATGCACTGATGACGTGACTGCGCATGCACTGATGACGTGGCTGATCGGGCACTGATCACATGGCTCATCATGCACTGATCACGTGTTTATCAGGCAATGATCAGTGACTGACAGGCGCTGATCATGGGACTGTGCACGCACTGATCACGTGGCTATCATGCACTGATCACGTGACTGCGCATGCACTGATGACGTGGCTGTTCGGGCACTGATCACGGGTTTATCAGGCAGTGATCAGTGACTGACAGGCGCTGATCAGGGGACTGTGCACGCACTGATCAGGTGGCTGATCAGGAACTGACCACCTGACCGCGCATGCAGTGATCACGTGGCTGGTCGTTCACTGATCACGTGTTTATCATACGGTGATCACGTGACTGAGAGGCGCTGATCACGTGACTGTGCCGTCAGTGATCACGTGGCTGAGCAGGCACTGATATCGTGACTGAGCATGCACTGATCATGTGCCGGGAGCCGGGGAGGCATTCCACTCTGGACAAAGGTCATGAGGAAGGAGGCTCGGCATACGCAAATGCGGGATCGAGCCTCAGGAGTCCACCCGGATATTCTCGAGCATCTCCCCCCAAAAAAACCGGAGTCTGCCTACTGTATTGCTTTGTGCTCTCACCTCTGATTTCACTGGGGGCTGTCCCCCACCACCATCTCGCTCTCTCTGTCAAAGAGGTAACTTACAGCTCCAATTCATAAAGTTCCTTGTCATTCTTCCCTTTAACTTCCAGCTGAGTCTCCATCTGGAGCGCGGAACCCACCACGCTTACTAATTATGCCTGGGCTGCTAAGACCCACTCGAGAAGGTGTCTAGGGTGAGGCACCTTTCGCTATTCGAGAGGGCGCCTGCGGCCTACGTAAGTGGTGCAAACTTCTTGTCTTGAAGTTTGATTGGTCTTCCGCGTAAACCAAGCTACTCAGTCTCTTTTCTCCACCGAATTTTCCTACTGAGCTCTCCTCATACTATTATTCTTGACATCTCTGATTAGCATATAAATAGTCGCCTAGGCCATCTCTCCTTCGAATACCCTGGATCAGTTGGGGCTGGTCCCCGGCAGGTGGCGACCGAACAGGGACCTCAGGAGGCAATACTCAAAGAGCTGAGCAGACACGAACCACGCAATCAGCAGGCAATAAGCATGGAGCTCAGCAGTGACGAATCATGCTGCTCAACTGGCAATAATCAAGCACGTGACCAGGCAGGAATCACGCAGCTCAGCTGGCAATTGTCAAGCAGATGAGCCGACAGGAATCACGCAGCTCAGATGGCAATTGTCATGCAGATGAGCCGGCAGGAATCACGCAGCTCAGCAGGCCCTGATCACGTGACTCTGCAGGCACTGATCACGTGGCTGATCAAGTCCAGATCACGTGACTGAGCATGCACTGATCACGTGGCTATCATGCACTGATGACGTGACTGCGCATGCACTGATGACGTGGCTGATCGGGCACTGATCACATGGCTCATCATGCACTGATCACGTGTTTATCAGGCAATGATCAGTGACTGACAGGCGCTGATCATGGGACTGTGCACGCACTGATCACGTGGCTATCATGCACTGATCACGTGACTGCGCATGCACTGATGACGTGGCTGTTCGGGCACTGATCACGTGTTTATCAGGCAGTGATCAGTGACTGACAGGCGCTGATCAGGGGACTGTGCACGCACTGATCAGGTGGCTGATCAGGAACTGACCACCTGACCGCGCATGCAGTGATCACGTGGCTGGTCGTTCACTGATCACGTGTTTATCATACGGTGATCACGTGACTGAGAGGCGCTGATCACGTGACTGTGCCGTCAGTGATCACGTGGCTGAGCAGGCACTGATATCGTGACTGAGCATGCACTGATCATGTGCCGGGAGCCGGGGAGGCATTCCACTCTGGACAAAGGTCATGAGGAAGGAGGCTCGGCATACGCAAATGCGGGATCGAGCCTCAGGAGTCCACCCGGATATTCTCGAGCATCTCCCCCAAAAAAACCGGAGTCTGCCTACTGTATTGCTTTGTGCTCTCACCTCTGATTTCACTGGGGGCTGTCCCCCACCACCATCTCGCTCTCTCTGTCAAAGAGTTAACTTACAGCTCCAATTCATAAAGTTCCTTGTCATTCTTCCCTTTAACTTCCAGCTGAGTCTCCATCTGGAGCGCGGAACCCACCACGCTTCCTAATTATGCCTGGGCTGCTAAGACCCACTCGAGAAGGTGTCTAGGGTGAGGCACCTTTCGCTATTCGAGAGGGCGCCTGCGGCCTACGTAAGTGGTGCAAACTTCTTGTCTTGAAGTTTGATTGGTCTTCCGCGTAAACCAAGCTACTCAGTCTCTTTTCTCCACCGAATTTTCCTACTGAGCTCTCCTCATACTATTATTCTTGACATCTCTGATTAGCATATAAATAGTCGCCTAGGCCATCTCTCCTTCGAATACCCTGGATCAGTTGGGGCTGGTCCCCGGCAGGTGGCGACCGAACAGGGACCTCAGGAGGCAATACTCAAAGAGCTGAGCAGACACGAACCACGCAATCAGCAGGCAATAAGCATGGAGCTCAGCAGTGACGAATCATGCTGCTCAACTGGCAATAATCAAGCACGTGACCAGGCAGGAATCACGCAGCTCAGCTGGCAATTGTCAAGCAGATGAGCCGACAGGAATCACGCAGCTCAGATGGCAATTGTCATGCAGATGAGCCGGCAGGAATCACGCAGCTCAGCAGGCCCTGATCACGTGACTCTGCAGGCACTGATCACGTGGCTGATCAAGTCCAGATCACGTGACTGAGCATGCACTGATCACGTGGCTATCATGCACTGATGACGTGACTGCGCATGCACTGATGACGTGGCTGATCGGGCACTGATCACATGGCTCATCATGCACTGATCACGTGTTTATCAGGCAATGATCAGTGACTGACAGGCGCTGATCATGGGACTGTGCACGCACTGATCACGTGGCTATCATGCACTGATCACGTGACTGCGCATGCACTGATGACGTGGCTGTTCGGGCACTGATCACGGGTTTATCAGGCAGTGATCAGTGACTGACAGGCGCTGATCAGGGGACTGTGCACGCACTGATCAGGTGGCTGATCAGGAACTGACCACCTGACCGCGCATGCAGTGATCACGTGGCTGGTCGTTCACTGATCACGTGTTTATCATACGGTGATCACGTGACTGAGAGGCGCTGATCACGTGACTGTGCCGTCAGTGATCACGTGGCTGAGCAGGCACTGATATCGTGACTGAGCATGCACTGATCATGTGCCGGGAGCCGGGGAGGCATTCCACTCTGGACAAAGGTCATGAGGAAGGAGGCTCGGCATACGCAAATGCGGGATCGAGCCTCAGGAGTCCACCCGGATATTCTCGAGCATCTCCCCCAAAAAAACCGGAGTCTGCCTACTGTATTGCTTTGTGCTCTCACCTCTGATTTCACTGGGGGCTGTCCCCCACCACCATCTCGCTCTCTCTGTCAAAGAGTAACTTACAGCTCCAATTCATAAAGTTCCTTGTCATTCTTCCCTTTAACTTCCAGCTGAGTCTCCATCTGGAGCGCGGAACCCACCACGCTTCCTAATTATGCCTGGGCTGCTAAGACCCACTCGAGAAGGTGTCTAGGGTGAGGCACCTTTCGCCATTCGAGAGGGCGCCTGCGGCCTACGTAAGTGGTGCAAACTTCTTGTCTTGAAGTTTGATTGGTCTTCCGCGTAAACCAAGCTACTCAGTCTCTTTTCTCCACCGAATTTTCCTACTGAGCTCTCCTCATACTATTATTCTTGACATCTCTGATTAGCATATAAATAGTCGCCTAGGCCATCTCTCCTTCGAATACCCTGGATCAGTTGGGGCTGGTCCCCGGCAGGTGGCGACCGAACAGGGACCTCAGGAGGCAATACTCAAAGAGCTGAGCAGACACGAACCACGCAATCAGCAGGCAATAAGCATGGAGCTCAGCAGTGACGAATCATGCTGCTCAACTGGCAATAATCAAGCACGTGACCAGGCAGGAATCACGCAGCTCAGCTGGCAATTGTCAAGCAGATGAGCCGACAGGAATCACGCAGCTCAGATGGCAATTGTCATGCAGATGAGCCGGCAGGAATCACGCAGCTCAGCAGGCCCTGATCACGTGACTCTGCAGGCACTGATCACGTGGCTGATCAAGTCCAGATCACGTGACTGAGCATGCACTGATCACGTGGCTATCATGCACTGATGACGTGACTGCGCATGCACTGATGACGTGGCTGATCGGGCACTGATCACATGGCTCATCATGCACTGATCACGTGTTTATCAGGCAATGATCAGTGACTGACAGGCGCTGATCATGGGACTGTGCACGCACTGATCACGTGGCTATCATGCACTGATCACGTGACTGCGCATGCACTGATGACGTGGCTGTTCGGGCACTGATCACGTGTTTATCAGGCAGTGATCAGTGACTGACAGGCGCTGATCAGGGGACTGTGCACGCACTGATCAGGTGGCTGATCAGGAACTGACCACCTGACCGCGCATGCAGTGATCACGTGGCTGGTCGTTCACTGATCACGTGTTTATCATACGGTGATCACGTGACTGAGAGGCGCTGATCACGTGACTGTGCCGTCAGTGATCACGTGGCTGAGCAGGCACTGATATCGTGACTGAGCATGCACTGATCATGTGCCGGGAGCCGGGGAGGCATTCCACTCTGGACAAAGGTCATGAGGAAGGAGGCTCGGCATACGCAAATGCGGGATCGAGCCTCAGGAGTCCACCCGGATATTCTCGAGCATCTCCCCCCAAAAAAACCGGAGTCTGCCTACTGTATTGCTTTGTGCTCTCACCTCTGATTTCACTGGGGGCTGTCCCCCACCACCATCTCGCTCTCTCTGTCAAAGAGGTAACTTACAGCTCCAATTCATAAAGTTCCTTGTCATTCTTCCCTTTAACTTCCAGCTGAGTCTCCATCTGGAGCGCGGAACCCACCACGCTTCCTAATTATGCCTGGGCTGCTAAGACCCACTCGAGAAGGTGTCTAGGGTGAGGCACCTTTCGCTATTCGAGAGGGCGCCTGCGGCCTACGTAAGTGGTGCAAACTTCTTGTCTTGAAGTTTGATTGGTCTTCCGCGTAAACCAAGCTACTCAGTCTCTTTTCTCCACCGAATTTTCCTACTGAGCTCTCCTCATACTATTATTCTTGACATCTCTGATTAGCATATAAATAGTCGCCTAGGCCATCTCTCCTTCGAATACCCTGGATCAGTTGGGGCTGGTCCCCGGCAGGTGGCGACCGAACAGGGACCTCAGGAGGCAATACTCAAAGAGCTGAGCAGACACGAACCACGCAATCAGCAGGCAATAAGCATGGAGCTCAGCAGTGACGAATCATGCTGCTCAACTGGCAATAATCAAGCACGTGACCAGGCAGGAATCACGCAGCTCAGCTGGCAATTGTCAAGCAGATGAGCCGACAGGAATCACGCAGCTCAGATGGCAATTGTCATGCAGATGAGCCGGCAGGAATCACGCAGCTCAGCAGGCCCTGATCACGTGACTCTGCAGGCACTGATCACGTGGCTGATCAAGTCCAGATCACGTGACTGAGCATGCACTGATCACGTGGCTATCATGCACTGATGACGTGACTGCGCATGCACTGATGACGTGGCTGATCGGGCACTGATCACATGGCTCATCATGCACTGATCACGTGTTTATCAGGCAATGATCAGTGACTGACAGGCGCTGATCATGGGACTGTGCACGCACTGATCACGTGGCTATCATGCACTGATCACGTGACTGCGCATGCACTGATGACGTGGCTGTTCGGGCACTGATCACGGGTTTATCAGGCAGTGATCAGTGACTGACAGGCGCTGATCAGGGGACTGTGCACGCACTGATCAGGTGGCTGATCAGGAACTGACCACCTGACCGCGCATGCAGTGATCACCTGGCTGGTCGTTCACTGATCACGTGTTTATCATACGGTGATCACGTGACTGAGAGGCGCTGATCACGTGACTGTGCCGTCAGTGATCACGTGGCTGAGCAGGCACTGATATCGTGACTGAGCATGCACTGATCATGTGCCGGGAGCCGGGGAGGCATTCCACTCTGGACAAAGGTCATGAGGAAGGAGGCTCGGCATACGCAAATGCGGGATCGAGCCTCAGGAGTCCACCCGGATATTCTCGAGCATCTCCCCCCAAAAAAACCGGAGTCTGCCTACTGTATTGCTTTGTGCTCTCACCTCTGATTTCACTGGGGGCTGTCCCCCACCACCATCTCGCTCTCTCTGTCAAAGAGTTAACTTACAGCTCCAATTCATAAAGTTCCTTGTCATTCTTCCCTTTAACTTCCAGCTGAGTCTCCATCTGGAGCGCGGAACCCACCACGCTTACTAATTATGCCTGGGCTGCTAAGACCCACTCGAGAAGGTGTCTAGGGTGAGGCACCTTTCGCTATTCGAGAGGGCGCCTGCGGCCTACGTAAGTGGTGCAAACTTCTTGTCTTGAAGTTTGATTGGTCTTCCGCGTAAACCAAGCTACTCAGTCTCTTTTCTCCACCGAATTTTCCTACTGAGCTCTCCTCATACTATTATTCTTGACATCTCTGATTAGCATATAAATAGTCGCCTAGGCCATCTCTCCTTCGAATACCCTGGATCAGTTGGGGCTGGTCCCCGGCAGGTGGCGACCGAACAGGGACCTCAGGAGGCAATACTCAAAGAGCTGAGCAGACACGAACCACGCAATCAGCAGGCAATAAGCATGGAGCTCAGCAGTGACGAATCATGCTGCTCAACTGGCAATAATCAAGCACGTGACCAGGCAGGAATCACGCAGCTCAGCTGGCAATTGTCAAGCAGATGAGCCGACAGGAATCACGCAGCTCAGATGGCAATTGTCATGCAGATGAGCCGGCAGGAATCACGCAGCTCAGCAGGCCCTGATCACGTGACTCTGCAGGCACTGATCACGTGGCTGATCAAGTCCAGATCACGTGACTGAGCATGCACTGATCACGTGGCTATCATGCACTGATGACGTGACTGCGCATGCACTGATGACGTGGCTGATCGGGCACTGATCACATGGCTCATCATGCACTGATCACGTGTTTATCAGGCAATGATCAGTGACTGACAGGCGCTGATCATGGGACTGTGCACGCACTGATCACGTGGCTATCATGCACTGATCACGTGACTGCGCATGCACTGATGACGTGGCTGTTCGGGCACTGATCACGGTTTATCAGGCAGTGATCAGTGACTGACAGGCGCTGATCAGGGGACTGTGCACGCACTGATCAGGTGGCTGATCAGGAACTGACCACCTGACCGCGCATGCAGTGATCACGTGGCTGGTCGTTCACTGATCACGTGTTTATCATACGGTGATCACGTGACTGAGAGGCGCTGATCACGTGACTGTGCCGTCAGTGATCACGTGGCTGAGCAGGCACTGATATCGTGACTGAGCATGCACTGATCATGTGCCGGGAGCCGGGGAGGCATTCCACTCTGGACAAAGGTCATGAGGAAGGAGGCTCGGCATACGCAAATGCGGGATCGAGCCTCAGGAGTCCACCCGGATATTCTCGAGCATCTCCCCCCAAAAAAACCGGAGTCTGCCTACTGTATTGCTTTGTGCTCTCACCTCTGATTTCACTGGGGGCTGTCCCCCACCACCATCTCGCTCTCTCTGTCAAAGAGTTAACTTACAGCTCCAATTCATAAAGTTCCTTGTCATTCTTCCCTTTAACTTCCAGCTGAGTCTCCATCTGGAGCGCGGAACCCACCACGCTTCCTAATTATGCCTGGGCTGCTAAGACCCACTCGAGAAGGTGTCTAGGGTGAGGCACCTTTCGCTATTCGAGAGGGCGCCTGCGGCCTACGTAAGTGGTGCAAACTTCTTGTCTTGAAGTTTGATTGGTCTTCCGCGTAAACCAAGCTACTCAGTCTCTTTTCTCCACCGAATTTTCCTACTGAGCTCTCCTCATACTATTATTCTTGACATCTCTGATTAGCATATAAATAGTCGCCTAGGCCATCTCTCCTTCGAATACCCTGGATCAGTTGGGGCTGGTCCCCGGCAGGTGGCGACCGAACAGGGACCTCAGGAGGCAATACTCAAAGAGCTGAGCAGACACGAACCACGCAATCAGCAGGCAATAAGCATGGAGCTCAGCAGTGACGAATCATGCTGCTCAACTGGCAATAATCAAGCACGTGACCAGGCAGGAATCACGCAGCTCAGCTGGCAATTGTCAAGCAGATGAGCCGACAGGAATCACGCAGCTCAGATGGCAATTGTCATGCAGATGAGCCGGCAGGAATCACGCAGCTCAGCAGGCCCTGATCACGTGACTCTGCAGGCACTGATCACGTGGCTGATCAAGTCCAGATCACGTGACTGAGCATGCACTGATCACGTGGCTATCATGCACTGATGACGTGACTGCGCATGCACTGATGACGTGGCTGATCGGGCACTGATCACATGGCTCATCATGCACTGATCACGTGTTTATCAGGCAATGATCAGTGACTGACAGGCGCTGATCATGGGACTGTGCACGCACTGATCACGTGGCTATCATGCACTGATCACGTGACTGCGCATGCACTGATGACGTGGCTGTTCGGGCACTGATCACGTGTTTATCAGGCAGTGATCAGTGACTGACAGGCGCTGATCAGGGGACTGTGCACGCACTGATCAGGTGGCTGATCAGGAACTGACCACCTGACCGCGCATGCAGTGATCACGTGGCTGGTCGTTCACTGATCACGTGTTTATCATACGGTGATCACGTGACTGAGAGGCGCTGATCACGTGACTGTGCCGTCAGTGATCACGTGGCTGAGCAGGCACTGATATCGTGACTGAGCATGCACTGATCATGTGCCGGGAGCCGGGGAGGCATTCCACTCTGGACAAAGGTCATGAGGAAGGAGGCTCGGCATACGCAAATGCGGGATCGAGCCTCAGGAGTCCACCCGGATATTCTCGAGCATCTCCCCCCAAAAAACCGGAGTCTGCCTACTGTATTGCTTTGTGCTCTCACCTCTGATTTCACTGGGGGCTGTCCCCCACCACCATCTCGCTCTCTCTGTCAAAGAGTTAACTTACAGCTCCAATTCATAAAGTTCCTTGTCATTCTTCCCTTTAACTTCCAGCTGAGTCTCCATCTGGAGCGCGGAACCCACCACGCTTACTAATTATGCCTGGGCTGCTAAGACCCACTCGAGAAGGTGTCTAGGGTGAGGCACCTTTCGCTATTCGAGAGGGCGCCTGCGGCCTACGTAAGTGGTGCAAACTTCTTGTCTTGAAGTTTGATTGGTCTTCCGCGTAAACCAAGCTACTCAGTCTCTTTTCTCCACCGAATTTTCCTACTGAGCTCTCCTCATACTATTATTCTTGACATCTCTGATTAGCATATAAATAGTCGCCTAGGCCATCTCTCCTTCGAATACCCTGGATCAGTTGGGGCTGGTCCCCGGCAGGTGGCGACCGAACAGGGACCTCAGGAGGCAATACTCAAAGAGCTGAGCAGACACGAACCACGCAATCAGCAGGCAATAAGCATGGAGCTCAGCAGTGACGAATCATGCTGCTCAACTGGCAATAATCAAGCACGTGACCAGGCAGGAATCACGCAGCTCAGCTGGCAATTGTCAAGCAGATGAGCCGACAGGAATCACGCAGCTCAGCTGGCAATTGTCATGCAGATGAGCCGGCAGGAATCACGCAGCTCAGCAGGCCCTGATCACGTGACTCTGCAGGCACTGATCACGTGGCTGATCAAGTCCAGATCACGTGACTGAGCAGGCACTGATCACGTGGCTATCATGCACTGATGACGTGACTGCGCATGCACTGATGACGTGGCTGATCGGGCACTGATCACATGGCTCATCATGCACTGATCACGTGTTTATCAGGCAATGATCAGTGACTGACAGGCGCTGATCATGGGACTGTGCACGCACTGATCACGTGGCTATCATGCACTGATCACGTGACTGCGCATGCACTGATGACGTGGCTGTTCGGGCACTGATCACGTGTTTATCAGGCAGTGATCAGTGACTGACAGGCGCTGATCAGGGGACTGTGCACGCACTGATCAGGTGGCTGATCAGGAACTGACCACCTGACCGCGCATGCAGTGATCACGTGGCTGGTCGTTCACTGATCACGTGTTTATCATACGGTGATCACGTGACTGAGAGGCGCTGATCACGTGACTGTGCCGTCAGTGATCACGTGGCTGAGCAGGCACTGATATCGTGACTGAGCATGCACTGATCATGTGCCGGGAGCCGGGGAGGCATTCCACTCTGGACAAAGGTCATGAGGAAGGAGGCTCGGCATACGCAAATGCGGGATCGAGCCTCAGGAGTCCACCCGGATATTCTCGAGCATCTCCCCCCCAAAAAACCGGAGTCTGCCTACTGTATTGCTTTGTGCTCTCACCTCTGATTTCACTGGGGGCTGTCCCCCACCACCATCTCGCTCTCTCTGTCAAAGAGTTAACTTACAGCTCCAATTCATAAAGTTCCTTGTCATTCTTCCCTTTAACTTCCAGCTGAGTCTCCATCTGGAGCGCGGAACCCACCACGCTTACTAATTATGCCTGGGCTGCTAAGACCCACTCGAGAAGGTGTCTAGGGTGAGGCACCTTTCGCTATTCGAGAGGGCGCCTGCGGCCTACGTAAGTGGTGCAAACTTCTTGTCTTGAAGTTTGATTGGTCTTCCGCGTAAACCAAGCTACTCAGTCTCTTTTCTCCACCGAATTTTCCTACTGAGCTCTCCTCATACTATTATTCTTGACATCTCTGATTAGCATATAAATAGTCGCCTAGGCCATCTCTCCTTCGAATACCCTGGATCAGTTGGGGCTGGTCCCCGGCAGGTGGCGACCGAACAGGGACCTCAGGAGGCAATACTCAAAGAGCTGAGCAGACACGAACCACGCAATCAGCAGGCAATAAGCATGGAGCTCAGCAGTGACGAATCATGCTGCTCAACTGGCAATAATCAAGCACGTGACCAGGCAGGAATCACGCAGCTCAGCTGGCAATTGTCAAGCAGATGAGCCGACAGGAATCACGCAGCTCAGATGGCAATTGTCATGCAGATGAGCCGGCAGGAATCACGCAGCTCAGCAGGCCCTGATCACGTGACTCTGCAGGCACTGATCACGTGGCTGATCAAGTCCAGATCACGTGACTGAGCATGCACTGATCACGTGGCTATCATGCACTGATGACGTGACTGCGCATGCACTGATGACGTGGCTGATCGGGCACTGATCACATGGCTCATCATGCACTGATCACGTGTTTATCAGGCAATGATCAGTGACTGACAGGCGCTGATCATGGGACTGTGCACGCACTGATCACGTGGCTATCATGCACTGATCACGTGACTGCGCATGCACTGATGACGTGGCTGTTCGGGCACTGATCACGTGTTTATCAGGCAGTGATCAGTGACTGACAGGCGCTGATCAGGGGACTGTGCACGCACTGATCAGGTGGCTGATCAGGAACTGACCACCTGACCGCGCATGCAGTGATCACGTGGCTGGTCGTTCACTGATCACGTGTTTATCATACGGTGATCACGTGACTGAGAGGCGCTGATCACGTGACTGTGCCGTCAGTGATCACGTGGCTGAGCAGGCACTGATATCGTGACTGAGCATGCACTGATCATGTGCCGGGAGCCGGGGAGGCATTCCACTCTGGACAAAGGTCATGAGGAAGGAGGCTCGGCATACGCAAATGCGGGATCGAGCCTCAGGAGTCCACCCGGATATTCTCGAGCATCTCCCCCCAAAAAAACCGGAGTCTGCCTACTGTATTGCTTTGTGCTCTCACCTCTGATTTCACTGGGGGCTGTCCCCCACCACCATCTCGCTCTCTCTGTCAAAGAGTTAACTTACAGCTCCAATTCATAAAGTTCCTTGTCATTCTTCCCTTTAACTTCCAGCTGAGTCTCCATCTGGAGCGCGGAACCCACCACGCTTACTAATTATGCCTGGGCTGCTAAGACCCACTCGAGAAGGTGTCTAGGGTGAGGCACCTTTCGCTATTCGAGAGGGCGCCTGCGGCCTACGTAAGTGGTGCAAACTTCTTGTCTTGAAGTTTGATTGGTCTTCCGCGTAAACCAAGCTACTCAGTCTCTTTTCTCCACCGAATTTTCCTACTGAGCTCTCCTCATACTATTATTCTTGACATCTCTGATTAGCATATAAATAGTCGCCTAGGCCATCTCTCCTTCGAATACCCTGGATCAGTTGGGGCTGGTCCCCGGCAGGTGGCGACCGAACAGGGACCTCAGGAGGCAATACTCAAAGAGCTGAGCAGACACGAACCACGCAATCAGCAGGCAATAAGCATGGAGCTCAGCAGTGACGAATCATGCTGCTCAACTGGCAATAATCAAGCACGTGACCAGGCAGGAATCACGCAGCTCAGCTGGCAATTGTCAAGCAGATGAGCCGACAGGAATCACGCAGCTCAGATGGCAATTGTCATGCAGATGAGCCGGCAGGAATCACGCAGCTCAGCAGGCCCTGATCACGTGACTCTGCAGGCACTGATCACGTGGCTGATCAAGTCCAGATCACGTGACTGAGCATGCACTGATCACGTGGCTATCATGCACTGATGACGTGACTGCGCATGCACTGATGACGTGGCTGATCGGGCACTGATCACATGGCTCATCATGCACTGATCACGTGTTTATCAGGCAATGATCAGTGACTGACAGGCGCTGATCATGGGACTGTGCACGCACTGATCACGTGGCTATCATGCACTGATCACGTGACTGCGCATGCACTGATGACGTGGCTGTTCGGGCACTGATCACGTGTTTATCAGGCAGTGATCAGTGACTGACAGGCGCTGATCAGGGGACTGTGCACGCACTGATCAGGTGGCTGATCAGGAACTGACCACCTGACCGCGCATGCAGTGATCACGTGGCTGGTCGTTCACTGATCACGTGTTTATCATACGGTGATCACGTGACTGAGAGGCGCTGATCACGTGACTGTGCCGTCAGTGATCACGTGGCTGAGCAGGCACTGATATCGTGACTGAGCATGCACTGATCATGTGCCGGGAGCCGGGGAGGCATTCCACTCTGGACAAAGGTCATGAGGAAGGAGGCTCGGCATACGCAAATGCGGGATCGAGCCTCAGGAGTCCACCCGGATATTCTCGAGCATCTCCCCCCAAAAACCGGAGTCTGCCTACTGTATTGCTTTGTGCTCTCACCTCTGATTTCACTGGGGGCTGTCCCCCACCACCATCTCGCTCTCTCTGTCAAAGAGTTAACTTACAGCTCCAATTCATAAAGTTCCTTGTCATTCTTCCCTTTAACTTCCAGCTGAGTCTCCATCTGGAGCGCGGAACCCACCACGCTTACTAATTATGCCTGGGCTGCTAAGACCCACTCGAGAAGGTGTCTAGGGTGAGGCACCTTTCGCTATTCGAGAGGGCGCCTGCGGCCTACGTAAGTGGTGCAAACTTCTTGTCTTGAAGTTTGATTGGTCTTCCGCGTAAACCAAGCTACTCAGTCTCTTTTCTCCACCGAATTTTCCTACTGAGCTCTCCTCATACTATTATTCTTGACATCTCTGATTAGCATATAAATAGTCGCCTAGGCCATCTCTCCTTCGAATACCCTGGATCAGTTGGGGCTGGTCCCCGGCAGGTGGCGACCGAACAGGGACCTCAGGAGGCAATACTCAAAGAGCTGAGCAGACACGAACCACGCAATCAGCAGGCAATAAGCATGGAGCTCAGCAGTGACGAATCATGCTGCTCAACTGGCAATAATCAAGCACGTGACCAGGCAGGAATCACGCAGCTCAGCTGGCAATTGTCAAGCAGATGAGCCGACAGGAATCACGCAGCTCAGATGGCAATTGTCATGCAGATGAGCCGGCAGGAATCACGCAGCTCAGCAGGCCCTGATCACGTGACTCTGCAGGCACTGATCACGTGGCTGATCAAGTCCAGATCACGTGACTGAGCATGCACTGATCACGTGGCTATCATGCACTGATGACGTGACTGCGCATGCACTGATGACGTGGCTGATCGGGCACTGATCACATGGCTCATCATGCACTGATCACGTGTTTATCAGGCAATGATCAGTGACTGACAGGCGCTGATCATGGGACTGTGCACGCACTGATCACGTGGCTATCATGCACTGATCACGTGACTGCGCATGCACTGATGACGTGGCTGTTCGGGCACTGATCACGTGTTTATCAGGCAGTGATCAGTGACTGACAGGCGCTGATCAGGGGACTGTGCACGCACTGATCAGGTGGCTGATCAGGAACTGACCACCTGACCGCGCATGCAGTGATCACGTGGCTGGTCGTTCACTGATCACGTGTTTATCATACGGTGATCACGTGACTGAGAGGCGCTGATCACGTGACTGTGCCGTCAGTGATCACGTGGCTGAGCAGGCACTGATATCGTGACTGAGCATGCACTGATCATGTGCCGGGAGCCGGGGAGGCATTCCACTCTGGACAAAGGTCATGAGGAAGGAGGCTCGGCATACGCAAATGCGGGATCGAGCCTCAGGAGTCCACCCGGATATTCTCGAGCATCTCCCCCCAAAAAAACCGGAGTCTGCCTACTGTATTGCTTTGTGCTCTCACCTCTGATTTCACTGGGGGCTGTCCCCCACCACCATCTCGCTCTCTCTGTCAAAGAGTTAACTTACAGCTCCAATTCATAAAGTTCCTTGTCATTCTTCCCTTTAACTTCCAGCTGAGTCTCCATCTGGAGCGCGGAACCCACCACGCTTACTAATTATGCCTGGGCTGCTAAGACCCACTCGAGAAGGTGTCTAGGGTGAGGCACCTTTCGCTATTCGAGAGGGCGCCTGCGGCCTACGTAAGTGGTGCAAACTTCTTGTCTTGAAGTTTGATTGGTCTTCCGCGTAAACCAAGCTACTCAGTCTCTTTTCTCCACCGAATTTTCCTACTGAGCTCTCCTCATACTATTATTCTTGACATCTCTGATTAGCATATAAATAGTCGCCTAGGCCATCTCTCCTTCGAATACCCTGGATCAGTTGGGGCTGGTCCCCGGCAGGTGGCGACCGAACAGGGACCTCAGGAGGCAATACTCAAAGAGCTGAGCAGACACGAACCACGCAATCAGCAGGCAATAAGCATGGAGCTCAGCAGTGACGAATCATGCTGCTCAACTGGCAATAATCAAGCACGTGACCAGGCAGGAATCACGCAGCTCAGCTGGCAATTGTCAAGCAGATGAGCCGACAGGAATCACGCAGCTCAGATGGCAATTGTCATGCAGATGAGCCGGCAGGAATCACGCAGCTCAGCAGGCCCTGATCACGTGACTCTGCAGGCACTGATCACGTGGCTGATCAAGTCCAGATCACGTGACTGAGCATGCACTGATCACGTGGCTATCATGCACTGATGACGTGACTGCGCATGCACTGATGACGTGGCTGATCGGGCACTGATCACATGGCTCATCATGCACTGATCACGTGTTTATCAGGCAATGATCAGTGACTGACAGGCGCTGATCATGGGACTGTGCACGCACTGATCACGTGGCTATCATGCACTGATCACGTGACTGCGCATGCACTGATGACGTGGCTGTTCGGGCACTGATCACGTGTTTATCAGGCAGTGATCAGTGACTGACAGGCGCTGATCAGGGGACTGTGCACGCACTGATCAGGTGGCTGATCAGGAACTGACCACCTGACCGCGCATGCAGTGATCACGTGGCTGGTCGTTCACTGATCACGTGTTTATCATACGGTGATCACGTGACTGAGAGGCGCTGATCACGTGACTGTGCCGTCAGTGATCACGTGGCTGAGCAGGCACTGATATCGTGACTGAGCATGCACTGATCATGTGCCGGGAGCCGGGGAGGCATTCCACTCTGGACAAAGGTCATGAGGAAGGAGGCTCGGCATACGCAAATGCGGGATCGAGCCTCAGGAGTCCACCCGGATATTCTCGAGCATCTCCCCCCAAAAAACCGGAGTCTGCCTACTGTATTGCTTTGTGCTCTCACCTCTGATTTCACTGGGGGCTGTCCCCCACCACCATCTCGCTCTCTCTGTCAAAGAGTTAACTTACAGCTCCAATTCATAAAGTTCCTTGTCATTCTTCCCTTTAACTTCCAGCTGAGTCTCCATCTGGAGCGCGGAACCCACCACGCTTACTAATTATGCCTGGGCTGCTAAGACCCACTCGAGAAGGTGTCTAGGGTGAGGCACCTTTCGCTATTCGAGAGGGCGCCTGCGGCCTACGTAAGTGGTGCAAACTTCTTGTCTTGAAGTTTGATTGGTCTTCCGCGTAAACCAAGCTACTCAGTCTCTTTTCTCCACCGAATTTTCCTACTGAGCTCTCCTCATACTATTATTCTTGACATCTCTGATTAGCATATAAATAGTCGCCTAGGCCATCTCTCCTTCGAATACCCTGGATCAGTTGGGGCTGGTCCCCGGCAGGTGGCGACCGAACAGGGACCTCAGGAGGCAATACTCAAAGAGCTGAGCAGACACGAACCACGCAATCAGCAGGCAATAAGCATGGAGCTCAGCAGTGACGAATCATGCTGCTCAACTGGCAATAATCAAGCACGTGACCAGGCAGGAATCACGCAGCTCAGCTGGCAATTGTCAAGCAGATGAGCCGACAGGAATCACGCAGCTCAGATGGCAATTGTCATGCAGATGAGCCGGCAGGAATCACGCAGCTCAGCAGGCCCTGATCACGTGACTCTGCAGGCACTGATCACGTGGCTGATCAAGTCCAGATCACGTGACTGAGCATGCACTGATCACGTGGCTATCATGCACTGATGACGTGACTGCGCATGCACTGATGACGTGGCTGATCGGGCACTGATCACATGGCTCATCATGCACTGATCACGTGTTTATCAGGCAATGATCAGTGACTGACAGGCGCTGATCATGGGACTGTGCACGCACTGATCACGTGGCTATCATGCACTGATCACGTGACTGCGCATGCACTGATGACGTGGCTGTTCGGGCACTGATCACGTGTTTATCAGGCAGTGATCAGTGACTGACAGGCGCTGATCAGGGGACTGTGCACGCACTGATCAGGTGGCTGATCAGGAACTGACCACCTGACCGCGCATGCAGTGATCACGTGGCTGGTCGTTCACTGATCACGTGTTTATCATACGGTGATCACGTGACTGAGAGGCGCTGATCACGTGACTGTGCCGTCAGTGATCACGTGGCTGAGCAGGCACTGATATCGTGACTGAGCATGCACTGATCATGTGCCGGGAGCCGGGGAGGCATTCCACTCTGGACAAAGGTCATGAGGAAGGAGGCTCGGCATACGCAAATGCGGGATCGAGCCTCAGGAGTCCACCCGGATATTCTCGAGCATCTCCCCCAAAAAAACCGGAGTCTGCCTACTGTATTGCTTTGTGCTCTCACCTCTGATTTCACTGGGGGCTGTCCCCCACCACCATCTCGCTCTCTCTGTCAAAGAGTTAACTTACAGCTCCAATTCATAAAGTTCCTTGTCATTCTTCCCTTTAACTTCCAGCTGAGTCTCCATCTGGAGCGCGGAACCCACCACGCTTACTAATTATGCCTGGGCTGCTAAGACCCACTCGAGAAGGTGTCTAGGGTGAGGCACCTTTCGCTATTCGAGAGGGCGCCTGCGGCCTACGTAAGTGGTGCAAACTTCTTGTCTTGAAGTTTGATTGGTCTTCCGCGTAAACCAAGCTACTCAGTCTCTTTTCTCCACCGAATTTTCCTACTGAGCTCTCCTCATACTATTATTCTTGACATCTCTGATTAGCATATAAATAGTCGCCTAGGCCATCTCTCCTTCGAATACCCTGGATCAGTTGGGGCTGGTCCCCGGCAGGTGGCGACCGAACAGGGACCTCAGGAGGCAATACTCAAAGAGCTGAGCAGACACGAACCACGCAATCAGCAGGCAATAAGCATGGAGCTCAGCAGTGACGAATCATGCTGCTCAACTGGCAATAATCAAGCACGTGACCAGGCAGGAATCACGCAGCTCAGCTGGCAATTGTCAAGCAGATGAGCCGACAGGAATCACGCAGCTCAGATGGCAATTGTCATGCAGATGAGCCGGCAGGAATCACGCAGCTCAGCAGGCCCTGATCACGTGACTCTGCAGGCACTGATCACGTGGCTGATCAAGTCCAGATCACGTGACTGAGCATGCACTGATCACGTGGCTATCATGCACTGATGACGTGACTGCGCATGCACTGATGACGTGGCTGATCGGGCACTGATCACATGGCTCATCATGCACTGATCACGTGTTTATCAGGCAATGATCAGTGACTGACAGGCGCTGATCATGGGACTGTGCACGCACTGATCACGTGGCTATCATGCACTGATCACGTGACTGCGCATGCACTGATGACGTGGCTGTTCGGGCACTGATCACGTGTTTATCAGGCAGTGATCAGTGACTGACAGGCGCTGATCAGGGGACTGTGCACGCACTGATCAGGTGGCTGATCAGGAACTGACCACCTGACCGCGCATGCAGTGATCACGTGGCTGGTCGTTCACTGATCACGTGTTTATCATACGGTGATCACGTGACTGAGAGGCGCTGATCACGTGACTGTGCCGTCAGTGATCACGTGGCTGAGCAGGCACTGATATCGTGACTGAGCATGCACTGATCATGTGCCGGGAGCCGGGGAGGCATTCCACTCTGGACAAAGGTCATGAGGAAGGAGGCTCGGCATACGCAAATGCGGGATCGAGCCTCAGGAGTCCACCCGGATATTCTCGAGCATCTCCCCCCAAAAAACCGGAGTCTGCCTACTGTATTGCTTTGTGCTCTCACCTCTGATTTCACTGGGGGCTGTCCCCCACCACCATCTCGCTCTCTCTGTCAAAGAGTTAACTTACAGCTCCAATTCATAAAGTTCCTTGTCATTCTTCCCTTTAACTTCCAGCTGAGTCTCCATCTGGAGCGCGGAACCCACCACGCTTACTAATTATGCCTGGGCTGCTAAGACCCACTCGAGAAGGTGTCTAGGGTGAGGCACCTTTCGCTATTCGAGAGGGCGCCTGCGGCCTACGTAAGTGGTGCAAACTTCTTGTCTTGAAGTTTGATTGGTCTTCCGCGTAAACCAAGCTACTCAGTCTCTTTTCTCCACCGAATTTTCCTACTGAGCTCTCCTCATACTATTATTCTTGACATCTCTGATTAGCATATAAATAGTCGCCTAGGCCATCTCTCCTTCGAATACCCTGGATCAGTTGGGGCTGGTCCCCGGCAGGTGGCGACCGAACAGGGACCTCAGGAGGCAATACTCAAAGAGCTGAGCAGACACGAACCACGCAATCAGCAGGCAATAAGCATGGAGCTCAGCAGTGACGAATCATGCTGCTCAACTGGCAATAATCAAGCACGTGACCAGGCAGGAATCACGCAGCTCAGCTGGCAATTGTCAAGCAGATGAGCCGACAGGAATCACGCAGCTCAGATGGCAATTGTCATGCAGATGAGCCGGCAGGAATCACGCAGCTCAGCAGGCCCTGATCACGTGACTCTGCAGGCACTGATCACGTGGCTGATCAAGTCCAGATCACGTGACTGAGCATGCACTGATCACGTGGCTATCATGCACTGATGACGTGACTGCGCATGCACTGATGACGTGGCTGATCGGGCACTGATCACATGGCTCATCATGCACTGATCACGTGTTTATCAGGCAATGATCAGTGACTGACAGGCGCTGATCATGGGACTGTGCACGCACTGATCACGTGGCTATCATGCACTGATCACGTGACTGCGCATGCACTGATGACGTGGCTGTTCGGGCACTGATCACGTGTTTATCAGGCAGTGATCAGTGACTGACAGGCGCTGATCAGGGGACTGTGCACGCACTGATCAGGTGGCTGATCAGGAACTGACCACCTGACCGCGCATGCAGTGATCACGTGGCTGGTCGTTCACTGATCACGTGTTTATCATACGGTGATCACGTGACTGAGAGGCGCTGATCACGTGACTGTGCCGTCAGTGATCACGTGGCTGAGCAGGCACTGATATCGTGACTGAGCATGCACTGATCATGTGCCGGGAGCCGGGGAGGCATTCCACTCTGGACAAAGGTCATGAGGAAGGAGGCTCGGCATACGCAAATGCGGGATCGAGCCTCAGGAGTCCACCCGGATATTCTCGAGCATCTCCCCCCAAAAAACCGGAGTCTGCCTACTGTATTGCTTTGTGCTCTCACCTCTGATTTCACTGGGGGCTGTCCCCCACCACCATCTCGCTCTCTCTGTCAAAGAGTTAACTTACAGCTCCAATTCATAAAGTTCCTTGTCATTCTTCCCTTTAACTTCCAGCTGAGTCTCCATCTGGAGCGCGGAACCCACCACGCTTACTAATTATGCCTGGGCTGCTAAGACCCACTCGAGAAGGTGTCTAGGGTGAGGCACCTTTCGCTATTCGAGAGGGCGCCTGCGGCCTACGTAAGTGGTGCAAACTTCTTGTCTTGAAGTTTGATTGGTCTTCCGCGTAAACCAAGCTACTCAGTCTCTTTTCTCCACCGAATTTTCCTACTGAGCTCTCCTCATACTATTATTCTTGACATCTCTGATTAGCATATAAATAGTCGCCTAGGCCATCTCTCCTTCGAATACCCTGGATCAGTTGGGGCTGGTCCCCGGCAGGTGGCGACCGAACAGGGACCTCAGGAGGCAATACTCAAAGAGCTGAGCAGACACGAACCACGCAATCAGCAGGCAATAAGCATGGAGCTCAGCAGTGACGAATCATGCTGCTCAACTGGCAATAATCAAGCACGTGACCAGGCAGGAATCACGCAGCTCAGCTGGCAATTGTCAAGCAGATGAGCCGACAGGAATCACGCAGCTCAGATGGCAATTGTCATGCAGATGAGCCGGCAGGAATCACGCAGCTCAGCAGGCCCTGATCACGTGACTCTGCAGGCACTGATCACGTGGCTGATCAAGTCCAGATCACGTGACTGAGCATGCACTGATCACGTGGCTATCATGCACTGATGACGTGACTGCGCATGCACTGATGACGTGGCTGATCGGGCACTGATCACATGGCTCATCATGCACTGATCACGTGTTTATCAGGCAATGATCAGTGACTGACAGGCGCTGATCATGGGACTGTGCACGCACTGATCACGTGGCTATCATGCACTGATCACGTGACTGCGCATGCACTGATGACGTGGCTGTTCGGGCACTGATCACGTGTTTATCAGGCAGTGATCAGTGACTGACAGGCGCTGATCAGGGGACTGTGCACGCACTGATCAGGTGGCTGATCAGGAACTGACCACCTGACCGCGCATGCAGTGATCACGTGGCTGGTCGTTCACTGATCACGTGTTTATCATACGGTGATCACGTGACTGAGAGGCGCTGATCACGTGACTGTGCCGTCAGTGATCACGTGGCTGAGCAGGCACTGATATCGTGACTGAGCATGCACTGATCATGTGCCGGGAGCCGGGGAGGCATTCCACTCTGGACAAAGGTCATGAGGAAGGAGGCTCGGCATACGCAAATGCGGGATCGAGCCTCAGGAGTCCACCCGGATATTCTCGAGCATCTCCCCCCAAAAAACCGGAGTCTGCCTACTGTATTGCTTTGTGCTCTCACCTCTGATTTCACTGGGGGCTGTCCCCCACCACCATCTCGCTCTCTCTGTCAAAGAGTTAACTTACAGCTCCAATTCATAAAGTTCCTTGTCATTCTTCCCTTTAACTTCCAGCTGAGTCTCCATCTGGAGCGCGGAACCCACCACGCTTACTAATTATGCCTGGGCTGCTAAGACCCACTCGAGAAGGTGTCTAGGGTGAGGCACCTTTCGCTATTCGAGAGGGCGCCTGCGGCCTACGTAAGTGGTGCAAACTTCTTGTCTTGAAGTTTGATTGGTCTTCCGCGTAAACCAAGCTACTCAGTCTCTTTTCTCCACCGAATTTTCCTACTGAGCTCTCCTCATACTATTATTCTTGACATCTCTGATTAGCATATAAATAGTCGCCTAGGCCATCTCTCCTTCGAATACCCTGGATCAGTTGGGGCTGGTCCCCGGCAGGTGGCGACCGAACAGGGACCTCAGGAGGCAATACTCAAAGAGCTGAGCAGACACGAACCACGCAATCAGCAGGCAATAAGCATGGAGCTCAGCAGTGACGAATCATGCTGCTCAACTGGCAATAATCAAGCACGTGACCAGGCAGGAATCACGCAGCTCAGCTGGCAATTGTCAAGCAGATGAGCCGACAGGAATCACGCAGCTCAGATGGCAATTGTCATGCAGATGAGCCGGCAGGAATCACGCAGCTCAGCAGGCCCTGATCACGTGACTCTGCAGGCACTGATCACGTGGCTGATCAAGTCCAGATCACGTGACTGAGCATGCACTGATCACGTGGCTATCATGCACTGATGACGTGACTGCGCATGCACTGATGACGTGGCTGATCGGGCACTGATCACATGGCTCATCATGCACTGATCACGTGTTTATCAGGCAATGATCAGTGACTGACAGGCGCTGATCATGGGACTGTGCACGCACTGATCACGTGGCTATCATGCACTGATCACGTGACTGCGCATGCACTGATGACGTGGCTGTTCGGGCACTGATCACGTGTTTATCAGGCAGTGATCAGTGACTGACAGGCGCTGATCAGGGGACTGTGCACGCACTGATCAGGTGGCTGATCAGGAACTGACCACCTGACCGCGCATGCAGTGATCACGTGGCTGGTCGTTCACTGATCACGTGTTTATCATACGGTGATCACGTGACTGAGAGGCGCTGATCACGTGACTGTGCCGTCAGTGATCACGTGGCTGAGCAGGCACTGATATCGTGACTGAGCATGCACTGATCATGTGCCGGGAGCCGGGGAGGCATTCCACTCTGGACAAAGGTCATGAGGAAGGAGGCTCGGCATACGCAAATGCGGGATCGAGCCTCAGGAGTCCACCCGGATATTCTCGAGCATCTCCCCCCAAAAAACCGGAGTCTGCCTACTGTATTGCTTTGTGCTCTCACCTCTGATTTCACTGGGGGCTGTCCCCCACCACCATCTCGCTCTCTCTGTCAAAGAGTTAACTTACAGCTCCAATTCATAAAGTTCCTTGTCATTCTTCCCTTTAACTTCCAGCTGAGTCTCCATCTGGAGCGCGGAACCCACCACGCTTACTAATTATGCCTGGGCTGCTAAGACCCACTCGAGAAGGTGTCTAGGGTGAGGCACCTTTCGCTATTCGAGAGGGCGCCTGCGGCCTACGTAAGTGGTGCAAACTTCTTGTCTTGAAGTTTGATTGGTCTTCCGCGTAAACCAAGCTACTCAGTCTCTTTTCTCCACCGAATTTTCCTACTGAGCTCTCCTCATACTATTATTCTTGACATCTCTGATTAGCATATAAATAGTCGCCTAGGCCATCTCTCCTTCGAATACCCTGGATCAGTTGGGGCTGGTCCCCGGCAGGTGGCGACCGAACAGGGACCTCAGGAGGCAATACTCAAAGAGCTGAGCAGACACGAACCACGCAATCAGCAGGCAATAAGCATGGAGCTCAGCAGTGACGAATCATGCTGCTCAACTGGCAATAATCAAGCACGTGACCAGGCAGGAATCACGCAGCTCAGCTGGCAATTGTCAAGCAGATGAGCCGACAGGAATCACGCAGCTCAGATGGCAATTGTCATGCAGATGAGCCGGCAGGAATCACGCAGCTCAGCAGGCCCTGATCACGTGACTCTGCAGGCACTGATCACGTGGCTGATCAAGTCCAGATCACGTGACTGAGCATGCACTGATCACGTGGCTATCATGCACTGATGACGTGACTGCGCATGCACTGATGACGTGGCTGATCGGGCACTGATCACATGGCTCATCATGCACTGATCACGTGTTTATCAGGCAATGATCAGTGACTGACAGGCGCTGATCATGGGACTGTGCACGCACTGATCACGTGGCTATCATGCACTGATCACGTGACTGCGCATGCACTGATGACGTGGCTGTTCGGGCACTGATCACGTGTTTATCAGGCAGTGATCAGTGACTGACAGGCGCTGATCAGGGGACTGTGCACGCACTGATCAGGTGGCTGATCAGGAACTGACCACCTGACCGCGCATGCAGTGATCACGTGGCTGGTCGTTCACTGATCACGTGTTTATCATACGGTGATCACGTGACTGAGAGGCGCTGATCACGTGACTGTGCCGTCAGTGATCACGTGGCTGAGCAGGCACTGATATCGTGACTGAGCATGCACTGATCATGTGCCGGGAGCCGGGGAGGCATTCCACTCTGGACAAAGGTCATGAGGAAGGAGGCTCGGCATACGCAAATGCGGGATCGAGCCTCAGGAGTCCACCCGGATATTCTCGAGCATCTCCCCCCAAAAAAACCGGAGTCTGCCTACTGTATTGCTTTGTGCTCTCACCTCTGATTTCACTGGGGGCTGTCCCCCACCACCATCTCGCTCTCTCTGTCAAAGAGTTAACTTACAGCTCCAATTCATAAAGTTCCTTGTCATTCTTCCCTTTAACTTCCAGCTGAGTCTCCATCTGGAGCGCGGAACCCACCACGCTTACTAATTATGCCTGGGCTGCTAAGACCCACTCGAGAAGGTGTCTAGGGTGAGGCACCTTTCGCTATTCGAGAGGGCGCCTGCGGCCTACGTAAGTGGTGCAAACTTCTTGTCTTGAAGTTTGATTGGTCTTCCGCGTAAACCAAGCTACTCAGTCTCTTTTCTCCACCGAATTTTCCTACTGAGCTCTCCTCATACTATTATTCTTGACATCTCTGATTAGCATATAAATAGTCGCCTAGGCCATCTCTCCTTCGAATACCCTGGATCAGTTGGGGCTGGTCCCCGGCAGGTGGCGACCGAACAGGGACCTCAGGAGGCAATACTCAAAGAGCTGAGCAGACACGAACCACGCAATCAGCAGGCAATAAGCATGGAGCTCAGCAGTGACGAATCATGCTGCTCAACTGGCAATAATCAAGCACGTGACCAGGCAGGAATCACGCAGCTCAGCTGGCAATTGTCAAGCAGATGAGCCGACAGGAATCACGCAGCTCAGATGGCAATTGTCATGCAGATGAGCCGGCAGGAATCACGCAGCTCAGCAGGCCCTGATCACGTGACTCTGCAGGCACTGATCACGTGGCTGATCAAGTCCAGATCACGTGACTGAGCATGCACTGATCACGTGGCTATCATGCACTGATGACGTGACTGCGCATGCACTGATGACGTGGCTGATCGGGCACTGATCACATGGCTCATCATGCACTGATCACGTGTTTATCAGGCAATGATCAGTGACTGACAGGCGCTGATCATGGGACTGTGCACGCACTGATCACGTGGCTATCATGCACTGATCACGTGACTGCGCATGCACTGATGACGTGGCTGTTCGGGCACTGATCACGTGTTTATCAGGCAGTGATCAGTGACTGACAGGCGCTGATCAGGGGACTGTGCACGCACTGATCAGGTGGCTGATCAGGAACTGACCACCTGACCGCGCATGCAGTGATCACGTGGCTGGTCGTTCACTGATCACGTGTTTATCATACGGTGATCACGTGACTGAGAGGCGCTGATCACGTGACTGTGCCGTCAGTGATCACGTGGCTGAGCAGGCACTGATATCGTGACTGAGCATGCACTGATCATGTGCCGGGAGCCGGGGAGGCATTCCACTCTGGACAAAGGTCATGAGGAAGGAGGCTCGGCATACGCAAATGCGGGATCGAGCCTCAGGAGTCCACCCGGATATTCTCGAGCATCTCCCCCCAAAAAAACCGGAGTCTGCCTACTGTATTGCTTTGTGCTCTCACCTCTGATTTCACTGGGGGCTGTCCCCCACCACCATCTCGCTCTCTCTGTCAAAGAGTTAACTTACAGCTCCAATTCATAAAGTTCCTTGTCATTCTTCCCTTTAACTTCCAGCTGAGTCTCCATCTGGAGCGCGGAACCCACCACGCTTACTAATTATGCCTGGGCTGCTAAGACCCACTCGAGAAGGTGTCTAGGGTGAGGCACCTTTCGCTATTCGAGAGGGCGCCTGCGGCCTACGTAAGTGGTGCAAACTTCTTGTCTTGAAGTTTGATTGGTCTTCCGCGTAAACCAAGCTACTCAGTCTCTTTTCTCCACCGAATTTTCCTACTGAGCTCTCCTCATACTATTATTCTTGACATCTCTGATTAGCATATAAATAGTCGCCTAGGCCATCTCTCCTTCGAATACCCTGGATCAGTTGGGGCTGGTCCCCGGCAGGTGGCGACCGAACAGGGACCTCAGGAGGCAATACTCAAAGAGCTGAGCAGACACGAACCACGCAATCAGCAGGCAATAAGCATGGAGCTCAGCAGTGACGAATCATGCTGCTCAACTGGCAATAATCAAGCACGTGACCAGGCAGGAATCACGCAGCTCAGCTGGCAATTGTCAAGCAGATGAGCCGACAGGAATCACGCAGCTCAGATGGCAATTGTCATGCAGATGAGCCGGCAGGAATCACGCAGCTCAGCAGGCCCTGATCACGTGACTCTGCAGGCACTGATCACGTGGCTGATCAAGTCCAGATCACGTGACTGAGCATGCACTGATCACGTGGCTATCATGCACTGATGACGTGACTGCGCATGCACTGATGACGTGGCTGATCGGGCACTGATCACATGGCTCATCATGCACTGATCACGTGTTTATCAGGCAATGATCAGTGACTGACAGGCGCTGATCATGGGACTGTGCACGCACTGATCACGTGGCTATCATGCACTGATCACGTGACTGCGCATGCACTGATGACGTGGCTGTTCGGGCACTGATCACGTGTTTATCAGGCAGTGATCAGTGACTGACAGGCGCTGATCAGGGGACTGTGCACGCACTGATCAGGTGGCTGATCAGGAACTGACCACCTGACCGCGCATGCAGTGATCACGTGGCTGGTCGTTCACTGATCACGTGTTTATCATACGGTGATCACGTGACTGAGAGGCGCTGATCACGTGACTGTGCCGTCAGTGATCACGTGGCTGAGCAGGCACTGATATCGTGACTGAGCATGCACTGATCATGTGCCGGGAGCCGGGGAGGCATTCCACTCTGGACAAAGGTCATGAGGAAGGAGGCTCGGCATACGCAAATGCGGGATCGAGCCTCAGGAGTCCACCCGGATATTCTCGAGCATCTCCCCCCAAAAAACCGGAGTCTGCCTACTGTATTGCTTTGTGCTCTCACCTCTGATTTCACTGGGGGCTGTCCCCCACCACCATCTCGCTCTCTCTGTCAAAGAGTTAACTTACAGCTCCAATTCATAAAGTTCCTTGTCATTCTTCCCTTTAACTTCCAGCTGAGTCTCCATCTGGAGCGCGGAACCCACCACGCTTACTAATTATGCCTGGGCTGCTAAGACCCACTCGAGAAGGTGTCTAGGGTGAGGCACCTTTCGCTATTCGAGAGGGCGCCTGCGGCCTACGTAAGTGGTGCAAACTTCTTGTCTTGAAGTTTGATTGGTCTTCCGCGTAAACCAAGCTACTCAGTCTCTTTTCTCCACCGAATTTTCCTACTGAGCTCTCCTCATACTATTATTCTTGACATCTCTGATTAGCATATAAATAGTCGCCTAGGCCATCTCTCCTTCGAATACCCTGGATCAGTTGGGGCTGGTCCCCGGCAGGTGGCGACCGAACAGGGACCTCAGGAGGCAATACTCAAAGAGCTGAGCAGACACGAACCACGCAATCAGCAGGCAATAAGCATGGAGCTCAGCAGTGACGAATCATGCTGCTCAACTGGCAATAATCAAGCACGTGACCAGGCAGGAATCACGCAGCTCAGCTGGCAATTGTCAAGCAGATGAGCCGACAGGAATCACGCAGCTCAGATGGCAATTGTCATGCAGATGAGCCGGCAGGAATCACGCAGCTCAGCAGGCCCTGATCACGTGACTCTGCAGGCACTGATCACGTGGCTGATCAAGTCCAGATCACGTGACTGAGCATGCACTGATCACGTGGCTATCATGCACTGATGACGTGACTGCGCATGCACTGATGACGTGGCTGATCGGGCACTGATCACATGGCTCATCATGCACTGATCACGTGTTTATCAGGCAATGATCAGTGACTGACAGGCGCTGATCATGGGACTGTGCACGCACTGATCACGTGGCTATCATGCACTGATCACGTGACTGCGCATGCACTGATGACGTGGCTGTTCGGGCACTGATCACGTGTTTATCAGGCAGTGATCAGTGACTGACAGGCGCTGATCAGGGGACTGTGCACGCACTGATCAGGTGGCTGATCAGGAACTGACCACCTGACCGCGCATGCAGTGATCACGTGGCTGGTCGTTCACTGATCACGTGTTTATCATACGGTGATCACGTGACTGAGAGGCGCTGATCACGTGACTGTGCCGTCAGTGATCACGTGGCTGAGCAGGCACTGATATCGTGACTGAGCATGCACTGATCATGTGCCGGGAGCCGGGGAGGCATTCCACTCTGGACAAAGGTCATGAGGAAGGAGGCTCGGCATACGCAAATGCGGGATCGAGCCTCAGGAGTCCACCCGGATATTCTCGAGCATCTCCCCCAAAAAACCGGAGTCTGCCTACTGTATTGCTTTGTGCTCTCACCTCTGATTTCACTGGGGGCTGTCCCCCACCACCATCTCGCTCTCTCTGTCAAAGAGTTAACTTACAGCTCCAATTCATAAAGTTCCTTGTCATTCTTCCCTTTAACTTCCAGCTGAGTCTCCATCTGGAGCGCGGAACCCACCACGCTTACTAATTATGCCTGGGCTGCTAAGACCCACTCGAGAAGGTGTCTAGGGTGAGGCACCTTTCGCTATTCGAGAGGGCGCCTGCGGCCTACGTAAGTGGTGCAAACTTCTTGTCTTGAAGTTTGATTGGTCTTCCGCGTAAACCAAGCTACTCAGTCTCTTTTCTCCACCGAATTTTCCTACTGAGCTCTCCTCATACTATTATTCTTGACATCTCTGATTAGCATATAAATAGTCGCCTAGGCCATCTCTCCTTCGAATACCCTGGATCAGTTGGGGCTGGTCCCCGGCAGGTGGCGACCGAACAGGGACCTCAGGAGGCAATACTCAAAGAGCTGAGCAGACACGAACCACGCAATCAGCAGGCAATAAGCATGGAGCTCAGCAGTGACGAATCATGCTGCTCAACTGGCAATAATCAAGCACGTGACCAGGCAGGAATCACGCAGCTCAGCTGGCAATTGTCAAGCAGATGAGCCGACAGGAATCACGCAGCTCAGATGGCAATTGTCATGCAGATGAGCCGGCAGGAATCACGCAGCTCAGCAGGCCCTGATCACGTGACTCTGCAGGCACTGATCACGTGGCTGATCAAGTCCAGCACGGCAGGCACTGATCACGTGGCTCATGCACTGATGCACTGATCACTGATGACTGGCTGCGGGCACTGATCACATGGCTCATCATGCACTGATCACACTGATCACGTGACTGAGCACGCACTGATCACGTGGCTATCATGCACTGATCACGTGACTGCGCATGCACTGATGACGTGGCTGTTCGGGCACTGATCACGGGTTTATCAGGCAGTGATCAGTGACTGACAGGCGCTGATCAGGGGACTGTGCACACACTGATCAGGTGGCTGATCAGGAACTGACCACCTGACCGCGCATGCAGTGATCACGTGGCTGGTCGTTCACTGATCACGTGTTTATCATACGGTGATCACGTGACTGAGAGGCGCTGATCACGTGACTGTGCCGTCAGTGATCACGTGGCTGAGCAGGCACTGATATCGTGACTGAGCATGCACTGATCATGTGCCGGGAGCCGGGGAGGCATTCCACTCTGGACAAAGGTCATGAGGAAGGAGGCTCGGCATACGCAAATGCGGGATCGAGCCTCAGGAGTCCACCCGGATATTCTCGAGCATCTCCCCCAAAAAAACCGGAGTCTGCCTACTGTATTGCTTTGTGCTCTCACCTCTGATTTCACTGGGGGCTGTCCCCCACCACCATCTCGCTCTCTCTGTCAAAGAGTTAACTTACAGCTCCAATTCATAAAGTTCCTTGTCATTCTTCCCTTTAACTTCCAGCTGAGTCTCCATCTGGAGCGCGGAACCCACCACGCTTACTAATTATGCCTGGGCTGCTAAGACCCACTCGAGAAGGTGTCTAGGGTGAGGCACCTTTCGCTATTCGAGAGGGCGCCTGCGGCCTACGTAAGTGGTGCAAACTTCTTGTCTTGAAGTTTGATTGGTCTTCCGCGTAAACCAAGCTACTCAGTCTCTTTTCTCCACCGAATTTTCCTACTGAGCTCTCCTCATACTATTATTCTTGACATCTCTGATTAGCATATAAATAGTCGCCTAGGCCATCTCTCCTTCGAATACCCTGGATCAGTTGGGGCTGGTCCCCGGCAGGTGGCGACCGAACAGGGACCTCAGGAGGCAATACTCAAAGAGCTGAGCAGACACGAACCACGCAATCAGCAGGCAATAAGCATGGAGCTCAGCAGTGACGAATCATGCTGCTCAACTGGCAATAATCAAGCACGTGACCAGGCAGGAATCACGCAGCTCAGCTGGCAATTGTCAAGCAGATGAGCCGACAGGAATCACGCAGCTCAGATGGCAATTGTCATGCAGATGAGCCGGCAGGAATCACGCAGCTCAGCAGGCCCTGATCACGTGACTCTGCAGGCACTGATCACGTGGCTGATCAAGTCCAGATCACGTGACTGATGCATGCACTGCATGACGTGGCTGATCGGGCACTGATCACATGGCTCATCATGCACTGATCACGTGTTTATCAGGCAATGATCAGTGACTGACAGGCGCTGATCATGGGACTGTGCACGCACTGATCACGTGGCTATCATGCACTGATCACGTGACTGCGCATGCACTGATGACGTGGCTGTTCGGGCACTGATCACGTGTTTATCAGGCAGTGATCAGTGACTGACAGGCGCTGATCAGGGGACTGTGCACGCACTGATCAGGTGGCTGATCAGGAACTGACCACCTGACCGCGCATGCAGTGATCACGTGGCTGGTCGTTCACTGATCACGTGTTTATCATACGGTGATCACGTGACTGAGAGGCGCTGATCACGTGACTGTGCCGTCAGTGATCACGTGGCTGAGCAGGCACTGATATCGTGACTGAGCATGCACTGATCATGTGCCGGGAGCCGGGGAGGCATTCCACTCTGGACAAAGGTCATGAGGAAGGAGGCTCGGCATACGCAAATGCGGGATCGAGCCTCAGGAGTCCACCCGGATATTCTCGAGCATCTCCCCCCAAAAAAACCGGAGTCTGCCTACTGTATTGCTTTGTGCTCTCACCTCTGATTTCACTGGGGGCTGTCCCCCACCACCATCTCGCTCTCTCTGTCAAAGAGTTAACTTACAGCTCCAATTCATAAAGTTCCTTGTCATTCTTCCCTTTAACTTCCAGCTGAGTCTCCATCTGGAGCGCGGAACCCACCACGCTTACTAATTATGCCTGGGCTGCTAAGACCCACTCGAGAAGGTGTCTAGGGTGAGGCACCTTTCGCTATTCGAGAGGGCGCCTGCGGCCTACGTAAGTGGTGCAAACTTCTTGTCTTGAAGTTTGATTGGTCTTCCGCGTAAACCAAGCTACTCAGTCTCTTTTCTCCACCGAATTTTCCTACTGAGCTCTCCTCATACTATTATTCTTGACATCTCTGATTAGCATATAAATAGTCGCCTAGGCCATCTCTCCTTCGAATACCCTGGATCAGTTGGGGCTGGTCCCCGGCAGGTGGCGACCGAACAGGGACCTCAGGAGGCAATACTCAAAGAGCTGAGCAGACACGAACCACGCAATCAGCAGGCAATAAGCATGGAGCTCAGCAGTGACGAATCATGCTGCTCAACTGGCAATAATCAAGCACGTGACCAGGCAGGAATCACGCAGCTCAGCTGGCAATTGTCAAGCAGATGAGCCGACAGGAATCACGCAGCTCAGATGGCAATTGTCATGCAGATGAGCCGGCAGGAATCACGCAGCTCAGCAGGCCCTGATCACGTGACTCTGCAGGCACTGATCACGTGGCTGATCAAGTCCAGATCACGTGACTGAGCATGCACTGATCACGTGGCTATCATGCACTGATGACGTGACTGCGCATGCACTGATGACGTGGCTGATCGGGCACTGATCACATGGCTCATCATGCACTGATCACGTGTTTATCAGGCAATGATCAGTGACTGACAGGCGCTGATCATGGGACTGTGCACGCACTGATCACGTGGCTATCATGCACTGATCACGTGACTGCGCATGCACTGATGACGTGGCTGTTCGGGCACTGATCACGTGTTTATCAGGCAGTGATCAGTGACTGACAGGCGCTGATCAGGGGACTGTGCACGCACTGATCAGGTGGCTGATCAGGAACTGACCACCTGACCGCGCATGCAGTGATCACGTGGCTGGTCGTTCACTGATCACGTGTTTATCATACGGTGATCACGTGACTGAGAGGCGCTGATCACGTGACTGTGCCGTCAGTGATCACGTGGCTGAGCAGGCACTGATATCGTGACTGAGCATGCACTGATCATGTGCCGGGAGCCGGGGAGGCATTCCACTCTGGACAAAGGTCATGAGGAAGGAGGCTCGGCATACGCAAATGCGGGATCGAGCCTCAGGAGTCCACCCGGATATTCTCGAGCATCTCCCCCAAAAAAACCGGAGTCTGCCTACTGTATTGCTTTGTGCTCTCACCTCTGATTTCACTGGGGGCTGTCCCCCACCACCATCTCGCTCTCTCTGTCAAAGAGTTAACTTACAGCTCCAATTCATAAAGTTCCTTGTCATTCTTCCCTTTAACTTCCAGCTGAGTCTCCATCTGGAGCGCGGAACCCACCACGCTTACTAATTATGCCTGGGCTGCTAAGACCCACTCGAGAAGGTGTCTAGGGTGAGGCACCTTTCGCTATTCGAGAGGGCGCCTGCGGCCTACGTAAGTGGTGCAAACTTCTTGTCTTGAAGTTTGATTGGTCTTCCGCGTAAACCAAGCTACTCAGTCTCTTTTCTCCACCGAATTTTCCTACTGAGCTCTCCTCATACTATTATTCTTGACATCTCTGATTAGCATATAAATAGTCGCCTAGGCCATCTCTCCTTCGAATACCCTGGATCAGTTGGGGCTGGTCCCCGGCAGGTGGCGACCGAACAGGGACCTCAGGAGGCAATACTCAAAGAGCTGAGCAGACACGAACCACGCAATCAGCAGGCAATAAGCATGGAGCTCAGCAGTGACGAATCATGCTGCTCAACTGGCAATAATCAAGCACGTGACCAGGCAGGAATCACGCAGCTCAGCTGGCAATTGTCAAGCAGATGAGCCGACAGGAATCACGCAGCTCAGATGGCAATTGTCATGCAGATGAGCCGGCAGGAATCACGCAGCTCAGCAGGCCCTGATCACGTGACTCTGCAGGCACTGATCACGTGGCTGATCAAGTCCAGATCACGTGACTGAGCATGCACTGATCACGTGGCTATCATGCACTGATGACGTGGCTGATCGGGCACTGATCACATGGCTCATCATGCACTGATCACGTGTTTATCAGGCAATGATCAGTGACTGACAGGCGCTGATCATGGGACTGTGCACGCACTGATCACGTGGCTATCATGCACTGATCACGTGACTGCGCATGCACTGATGACGTGGCTGTTCGGGCACTGATCACGTGTTTATCAGGCAGTGATCAGTGACTGACAGGCGCTGATCAGGGGACTGTGCACGCACTGATCAGGTGGCTGATCAGGAACTGACCACCTGACCGCGCATGCAGTGATCACGTGGCTGGTCGTTCACTGATCACGTGTTTATCATACGGTGATCACGTGACTGAGAGGCGCTGATCACGTGACTGTGCCGTCAGTGATCACGTGGCTGAGCAGGCACTGATATCGTGACTGAGCATGCACTGATCATGTGCCGGGAGCCGGGGAGGCATTCCACTCTGGACAAAGGTCATGAGGAAGGAGGCTCGGCATACGCAAATGCGGGATCGAGCCTCAGGAGTCCACCCGGATATTCTCGAGCATCTCCCCCCAAAAAAACCGGAGTCTGCCTACTGTATTGCTTTGTGCTCTCACCTCTGATTTCACTGGGGGCTGTCCCCCACCACCATCTCGCTCTCTCTGTCAAAGAGTTAACTTACAGCTCCAATTCATAAAGTTCCTTGTCATTCTTCCCTTTAACTTCCAGCTGAGTCTCCATCTGGAGCGCGGAACCCACCACGCTTACTAATTATGCCTGGGCTGCTAAGACCCACTCGAGAAGGTGTCTAGGGTGAGGCACCTTTCGCTATTCGAGAGGGCGCCTGCGGCCTACGTAAGTGGTGCAAACTTCTTGTCTTGAAGTTTGATTGGTCTTCCGCGTAAACCAAGCTACTCAGTCTCTTTTCTCCACCGAATTTTCCTACTGAGCTCTCCTCATACTATTATTCTTGACATCTCTGATTAGCATATAAATAGTCGCCTAGGCCATCTCTCCTTCGAATACCCTGGATCAGTTGGGGCTGGTCCCCGGCAGGTGGCGACCGAACAGGGACCTCAGGAGGCAATACTCAAAGAGCTGAGCAGACACGAACCACGCAATCAGCAGGCAATAAGCATGGAGCTCAGCAGTGACGAATCATGCTGCTCAACTGGCAATAATCAAGCACGTGACCAGGCAGGAATCACGCAGCTCAGCTGGCAATTGTCAAGCAGATGAGCCGACAGGAATCACGCAGCTCAGATGGCAATTGTCATGCAGATGAGCCGGCAGGAATCACGCAGCTCAGCAGGCCCTGATCACGTGACTCTGCAGGCACTGATCACGTGGCTGATCAAGTCCAGATCACGTGACTGAGCATGCACTGATCACGTGGCTATCATGCACTGATGACGTGACTGCGCATGCACTGATGACGTGGCTGATCGGGCACTGATCACATGGCTCATCATGCACTGATCACGTGTTTATCAGGCAATGATCAGTGACTGACAGGCGCTGATCATGGGACTGTGCACGCACTGATCACGTGGCTATCATGCACTGATCACGTGACTGCGCATGCACTGATGACGTGGCTGTTCGGGCACTGATCACGTGTTTATCAGGCAGTGATCAGTGACTGACAGGCGCTGATCAGGGGACTGTGCACGCACTGATCAGGTGGCTGATCAGGAACTGACCACCTGACCGCGCATGCAGTGATCACGTGGCTGGTCGTTCACTGATCACGTGTTTATCATACGGTGATCACGTGACTGAGAGGCGCTGATCACGTGACTGTGCCGTCAGTGATCACGTGGCTGAGCAGGCACTGATATCGTGACTGAGCATGCACTGATCATGTGCCGGGAGCCGGGGAGGCATTCCACTCTGGACAAAGGTCATGAGGAAGGAGGCTCGGCATACGCAAATGCGGGATCGAGCCTCAGGAGTCCACCCGGATATTCTCGAGCATCTCCCCCAAAAAACCGGAGTCTGCCTACTGTATTGCTTTGTGCTCTCACCTCTGATTTCACTGGGGGCTGTCCCCCACCACCATCTCGCTCTCTCTGTCAAAGAGTTAACTTACAGCTCCAATTCATAAAGTTCCTTGTCATTCTTCCCTTTAACTTCCAGCTGAGTCTCCATCTGGAGCGCGGAACCCACCACGCTTACTAATTATGCCTGGGCTGCTAAGACCCACTCGAGAAGGTGTCTAGGGTGAGGCACCTTTCGCTATTCGAGAGGGCGCCTGCGGCCTACGTAAGTGGTGCAAACTTCTTGTCTTGAAGTTTGATTGGTCTTCCGCGTAAACCAAGCTACTCAGTCTCTTTTCTCCACCGAATTTTCCTACTGAGCTCTCCTCATACTATTATTCTTGACATCTCTGATTAGCATATAAATAGTCGCCTAGGCCATCTCTCCTTCGAATACCCTGGATCAGTTGGGGCTGGTCCCCGGCAGGTGGCGACCGAACAGGGACCTCAGGAGGCAATACTCAAAGAGCTGAGCAGACACGAACCACGCAATCAGCAGGCAATAAGCATGGAGCTCAGCAGTGACGAATCATGCTGCTCAACTGGCAATAATCAAGCACGTGACCAGGCAGGAATCACGCAGCTCAGCTGGCAATTGTCAAGCAGATGAGCCGACAGGAATCACGCAGCAGCAGATCAGCTGGCAATTGTCATGCAGATGAGCCGGCAGGAATCACGCAGCTCAGCAGGCCCTGATCACGTGACTCTGCAGGCACTGATCACGTGGCTGATCAAGTCCAGATCACGTGACTGAGCATGCACTGATCACGTGGCTATCATGCACTGATGACGTGACTGCGCATGCACTGATGACGTGGCTGATCGGGCACTGATCACATGGCTCATCATGCACTGATCACGTGTTTATCAGGCAATGATCAGTGACTGACAGGCGCTGATCATGGGACTGTGCACGCACTGATCACGTGGCTATCATGCACTGATCACGTGACTGCGCATGCACTGATGACGTGGCTGTTCGGGCACTGATCACGTGTTTATCAGGCAGTGATCAGTGACTGACAGGCGCTGATCAGGGGACTGTGCACGCACTGATCAGGTGGCTGATCAGGAACTGACCACCTGACCGCGCATGCAGTGATCACGTGGCTGGTCGTTCACTGATCACGTGTTTATCATACGGTGATCACGTGACTGAGAGGCGCTGATCACGTGACTGTGCCGTCAGTGATCACGTGGCTGAGCAGGCACTGATATCGTGACTGAGCATGCACTGATCATGTGCCGGGAGCCGGGGAGGCATTCCACTCTGGACAAAGGTCATGAGGAAGGAGGCTCGGCATACGCAAATGCGGGATCGAGCCTCAGGAGTCCACCCGGATATTCTCGAGCATCTCCCCCAAAAAAACCGGAGTCTGCCTACTGTATTGCTTTGTGCTCTCACCTCTGATTTCACTGGGGGCTGTCCCCCACCACCATCTCGCTCTCTCTGTCAAAGAGTTAACTTACAGCTCCAATTCATAAAGTTCCTTGTCATTCTTCCCTTTAACTTCCAGCTGAGTCTCCATCTGGAGCGCGGAACCCACCACGCTTACTAATTATGCCTGGGCTGCTAAGACCCACTCGAGAAGGTGTCTAGGGTGAGGCACCTTTCGCTATTCGAGAGGGCGCCTGCGGCCTACGTAAGTGGTGCAAACTTCTTGTCTTGAAGTTTGATTGGTCTTCCGCGTAAACCAAGCTACTCAGTCTCTTTTCTCCACCGAATTTTCCTACTGAGCTCTCCTCATACTATTATTCTTGACATCTCTGATTAGCATATAAATAGTCGCCTAGGCCATCTCTCCTTCGAATACCCTGGATCAGTTGGGGCTGGTCCCCGGCAGGTGGCGACCGAACAGGGACCTCAGGAGGCAATACTCAAAGAGCTGAGCAGACACGAACCACGCAATCAGCAGGCAATAAGCATGGAGCTCAGCAGTGACGAATCATGCTGCTCAACTGGCAATAATCAAGCACGTGACCAGGCAGGAATCACGCAGCTCAGCTGGCAATTGTCAAGCAGATGAGCCGACAGGAATCACGCAGCTCAGCTGGCAATTGTCATGCAGATGAGCCGGCAGGAATCACGCAGCTCAGCAGGCCCTGATCACGTGACTCTGCAGGCACTGATCACGTGGCTGATCAAGTCCAGATCACGTGACTGAGCAGGCACTGATCACGTGGCTATCACTGCACTGATGCACTGATCACGTGCGCATGATCACTGATGACGTGGCACTGATCACGTGGCTATCATGCACTGATCACATGGCATGCACTGATCTGATGCACTGATCACGCACTGATTTATCAGGCAATGATCAGTGACTGACAGGCGCTGATCATGGGACTGTGCACGCACTGATCACGTGGCTATCATGCACTGATCACGTGACTGCGCATGCACTGATGACGTGGCTGTTCGGGCACTGATCACGTGTTTATCAGGCAGTGATCAGTGACTGACAGGCGCTGATCAGGGGACTGTGCACGCACTGATCAGGTGGCTGATCAGGAACTGACCACCTGACCGCGCATGCAGTGATCACGTGGCTGGTCGTTCACTGATCACGTGTTTATCATACGGTGATCACGTGACTGAGAGGCGCTGATCACGTGACTGTGCCGTCAGTGATCACGTGGCTGAGCAGGCACTGATCATGTGCCGGGAGCCGGGGAGGCATTCCACTCTGGACAAAGGTCATGAGGAAGGAGGCTCGGCATACGCAAATGCGGGATCGAGCCTCAGGAGTCCACCCGGATATTCTCGAGCATCTCCCCCAAAAAACCGGAGTCTGCCTACTGTATTGCTTTGTGCTCTCACCTCTGATTTCACTGGGGGCTGTCCCCCACCACCATCTCGCTCTCTCTGTCAAAGAGTTAACTTACAGCTCCAATTCATAAAGTTCCTTGTCATTCTTCCCTTTAACTTCCAGCTGAGTCTCCATCTGGAGCGCGGAACCCACCACGCTTACTAATTATGCCTGGGCTGCTAAGACCCACTCGAGAAAGTGTCTAGGGTGAGGCACCTTTCGCTATTCGAGAGGGCGCCTGCGGCCTACGTAAGTGGTGCAAACTTCTTGTCTTGAAGTTTGATTGGTCTTCCGCGTAAACCAAGCTACTCAGTCTCTTTTCTCCACCGAATTTTCCCACTGAGCTCTCCTCATACTATTATTCTTGACATCTCTGATTAGCATATAAATAGTCGCCTAGGCCATCTCTCCTTCGAATACCCTGGATCAGTTGGGGCTGGTCCCCGGCAGTTGGCGACCGAACAGGGACCTCAGGAGGCAATACTCAAAGAGCTGAGCAGACACGAACCACGCAATCAGCAGGCAATAAGCATGGAGCTCAGCAGTGACGAATCATGCTGCTCAACTGGCAATAATCAAATACGTGACCAGGCAGGAATCACGCAGCTCAGCTGGCAATTGTCATGCAGATGAGCCGACAGGAATCACGCAGCTCAGCTGGCAATTGTCATGCAGATGAACCGGCAGGAATCACGCAGCTCAGCAGGCCCTGATCACGTGACTCTGCAGGCACTGATCACGTGGCTGATCAAGTCCAGATCACGTGACTGAGCATGCTCTGATCACGTGGCTGATCGGGCACTGATCACATGGCTCATCATGCACTGATCACGTGTTTATCAGGCAATGATCAGTGACTGACAGGCGCTGATCATGGGACTGTGCACGCACTGATCACGTGGCTATCATGCACTGATCACGTGACTGCGCATGCACTGATGACGTGGCTGTTCGGGCACTGATCACGTGTTTATCAGGCAGTGATCAGTGACTGACAGGCGCTGATCAGGGGACTGTGCACGCACTGATCAGGTGGCTGATCAGGAACTGACCACCTGACCGCGCATGCAGTGATCACGTGGCTGGTCGTTCACTGATCACGTGTTTATCATACGGTGATCACGTGACTGAGAGGCGCTGATCACGTGACTGTGCCGTCAGTGATCACGTGGCTGAGCAGGCACTGATATCGTGACTGAGCATGCACTGATCATGTGCCGGGAGCCGGGGAGGCATTCCACTCTGGACAAAGGTCATGAGGAAGGAGGCTCGGCATACGCAAATGCGGGATCGAGCCTCAGGAGTCCACCCGGATATTCTCGAGCATCTCCCCCAAAAAAACCGGAGTCTGCCTACTGTATTGCTTTGTGCTCTCACCTCTGATTTCACTGGGGGCTGTCCCCCACCACCATCTCGCTCTCTCTGTCAAAGAGTTAACTTACAGCTCCAATTCATAAAGTTCCTTGTCATTCTTCCCTTTAACTTCCAGCTGAGTCTCCATCTGGAGCGCGGAACCCACCACGCTTACTAATTATGCCTGGGCTGCTAAGACCCACTCGAGAAGGTGTCTAGGGTGAGGCACCTTTCGCTATTCGAGAGGGCGCCTGCGGCCTACGTAAGTGGTGCAAACTTCTTGTCTTGAAGTTTGATTGGTCTTCCGCGTAAACCAAGCTACTCAGTCTCTTTTCTCCACCGAATTTTCCTACTGAGCTCTCCTCATACTATTATTCTTGACATCTCTGATTAGCATATAAATAGTCGCCTAGGCCATCTCTCCTTCGAATACCCTGGATCAGTTGGGGCTGGTCCCCGGCAGGTGGCGACCGAACAGGGACCTCAGGAGGCAATACTCAAAGAGCTGAGCAGACACGAACCACGCAATCAGCAGGCAATAAGCATGGAGCTCAGCAGTGACGAATCATGCTGCTCAACTGGCAATAATCAAGCACGTGACCAGGCAGGAATCACGCAGCTCAGCTGGCAATTGTCAAGCAGATGAGCCGACAGGAATCACGCAGCTCAGCTGGCAATTGTCATGCAGATGAGCCGGCAGGAATCACGCAGCTCAGCAGGCCCTGATCACGTGACTCTGCAGGCACTGATCACGTGGCTGATCAAGTCCAGATCACGTGACTGAGCATGCACTGATCACGTGGCTATCATGCACTGATGACGTGACTGCGCATGCACTGATGACGTGGCTGATCGGGCACTGATCACATGGCTCATCATGCACTGATCACGTGTTTATCAGGCAATGATCAGTGACTGACAGGCGCTGATCATGGGACTGTGCACGCACTGATCACGTGGCTATCATGCACTGATCACGTGACTGCGCATGCACTGATGACGTGGCTGTTCGGGCACTGATCACGTGTTTATCAGGCAGTGATCAGTGACTGACAGGCGCTGATCAGGGGACTGTGCACGCACTGATCAGGTGGCTGATCAGGAACTGACCACCTGACCGCGCATGCAGTGATCACGTGGCTGGTCGTTCACTGATCACGTGTTTATCATACGGTGATCACGTGACTGAGAGGCGCTGATCACGTGACTGTGCCGTCAGTGATCACGGCTGAGCATGCACTGATCATGTGCCGGGAGCCGGGGAGGCATTCCACTCTGGACAAAGGTCATGAGGAAGGAGGCTCGGCATACGCAAATGCGGGATCGAGCCTCAGGAGTCCACCCGGATATTCTCGAGCATCTCCCCCAAAAAACCGGAGTCTGCCTACTGTATTGCTTTGTGCTCTCACCTCTGATTTCACTGGGGGCTGTCCCCCACCACCATCTCGCTCTCTCTGTCAAAGAGTTAACTTACAGCTCCAATTCATAAAGTTCCTTGTCATTCTTCCCTTTAACTTCCAGCTGAGTCTCCATCTGGAGCGCGGAACCCACCACGCTTACTAATTATGCCTGGGCTGCTAAGACCCACTCGAGAAGGTGTCTAGGGTGAGGCACCTTTCGCTATTCGAGAGGGCGCCTGCGGCCTACGTAAGTGGTGCAAACTTCTTGTCTTGAAGTTTGATTGGTCTTCCGCGTAAACCAAGCTACTCAGTCTCTTTTCTCCACCGAATTTTCCTACTGAGCTCTCCTCATACTATTATTCTTGACATCTCTGATTAGCATATAAATAGTCGCCTAGGCCATCTCTCCTTCGAATACCCTGGATCAGTTGGGGCTGGTCCCCGGCAGGTGGCGACCGAACAGGGACCTCAGGAGGCAATACTCAAAGAGCTGAGCAGACACGAACCACGCAATCAGCAGGCAATAAGCATGGAGCTCAGCAGTGACGAATCATGCTGCTCAACTGGCAATAATCAAGCACGTGACCAGGCAGGAATCACGCAGCTCAGCTGGCAATTGTCAAGCAGATGAGCCGACAGGAATCACGCAGCTCAGCTGGCAATTGTCATGCAGATGAGCCGGCAGGAATCACGCAGCTCAGCAGGCCCTGATCACGTGACTCTGCAGGCACTGATCACGTGGCTGATCAAGTCCAGATCACGTGACTGAGCATGCACTGATCACGTGGCTGATCGGGCACTGATCACATGGCTCATCATGCACTGATCACGTGTTTATCAGGCAATGATCAGTGACTGACAGGCGCTGATCATGGGACTGTGCACGCACTGATCACGTGGCTATCATGCACTGATCACGTGACTGCGCATGCACTGATGACGTGGCTGTTCGGGCACTGATCACGTGTTTATCAGGCAGTGATCAGTGACTGACAGGCGCTGATCAGGGGACTGTGCACGCACTGATCAGGTGGCTGATCAGGAACTGACCACCTGACCGCGCATGCAGTGATCACGTGGCTGGTCGTTCACTGATCACGTGTTTATCATACGGTGATCACGTGACTGAGAGGCGCTGATCACGTGACTGTGCCGTCAGTGATCACGTGGCTGAGCAGGCACTGATATCGTGACTGAGCATGCACTGATCATGTGCCGGGAGCCGGGGAGGCATTCCACTCTGGACAAAGGTCATGAGGAAGGAGGCTCGGCATACGCAAATGCGGGATCGAGCCTCAGGAGTCCACCCGGATATTCTCGAGCATCTCCCCCCAAAAAAACCGGAGTCTGCCTACTGTATTGCTTTGTGCTCTCACCTCTGATTTCACTGGGGGCTGTCCCCCACCACCATCTCGCTCTCTCTGTCAAAGAGTTAACTTACAGCTCCAATTCATAAAGTTCCTTGTCATTCTTCCCTTTAACTTCCAGCTGAGTCTCCATCTGGAGCGCGGAACCCACCACGCTTACTAATTATGCCTGGGCTGCTAAGACCCACTCGAGAAGGTGTCTAGGGTGAGGCACCTTTCGCTATTCGAGAGGGCGCCTGCGGCCTACGTAAGTGGTGCAAACTTCTTGTCTTGAAGTTTGATTGGTCTTCCGCGTAAACCAAGCTACTCAGTCTCTTTTCTCCACCGAATTTTCCTACTGAGCTCTCCTCATACTATTATTCTTGACATCTCTGATTAGCATATAAATAGTCGCCTAGGCCATCTCTCCTTCGAATACCCTGGATCAGTTGGGGCTGGTCCCCGGCAGTTGGCGACCGAACAGGGACCTCAGGAGGCAATACTCAAAGAGCTGAGCAGACACGAACCACGCAATCAGCAGGCAATAAGCAGGGAGCTCAGCAGTGACGAATCATGCTGCTCAACTGGCAATAATCAAGCACGTGACCAGGCAGGAATCACGCAGCTCAGCTGGCAATGGTCAAGCAGATGAGCCGACAGGAATCACGCAGCTCAGATGGCAATTGTCATGCAGATGAGCCAGCAGGAATCACGCAGCTCAGCTGGCAATTGTCATGCAGATGAGCCGGCAAGAATCACGCAGCTCAGCAGGCCCTGATCACGTGACTCTGCAGGCACTAATCACGTGGCTGATCAAGTCCAGATCACGTGACTGAGCATGCACTGATCACGTGGCTATCATGCACTGATGACGTGACTGCGCATGCACTGATGACGTGGCTTATCGGGCACTGATCACATGGCTCATCATGCACTGATCACGTGTTTCTCAGGCAATGATCAGTGACTGACAGGCGCTGATCATGGGACTGTGCACGCACTGATCACGTGGCTATCATGCACTGATCACGTGACTGCGCATGCACTGATGACGTGGCTGTTCGGGCACTGATCACGGGTTTATCAGGCAGTGATCAGTGACTGACAGGCGCTGATCAGGGGACTGTGCACGCACTGATCAGGTGGCTGATCAGGAACTGACCACCTGACCGCGCATGCAGTGATCACGTGGCTGGTCGTTCACTGATCACGTGTTTATCATACGGTGATCACGTGACTGAGAGGCGCTGATCACGTGACTGTGCCGTCAGTGATCACGTGGCTGAGCAGGCACTGATCATGTGCCGGGAGCCGGGGAGGCATTCCACTCTGGACAAAGGTCATGAGGAAGGAGGCTCGGCATACGCAAATGCGGGATCGAGCCTCAGGAGTCCACCCGGATATTCTCGAGCATCTCCCCCAAAAAACCGGAGTCTGCCTACTGTATTGCTTTGTGCTCTCACCTCTGATTTCACTGGGGGCTGTCCCCCACCACCATCTCGCTCTCTCTGTCAAAGAGTGAACTTACAGCTCCAATTCATAAAGTTCCTTGTCATTCTTCCCTTTAACTTCCAGCTGAGTCTCCATCTGGAGCGTGGAACCCACCACGCTTACTAATTATGCCTGGGCTGCTAAGACCCACTCGAGAAGGTGTCTAGGGTGAGGCACCTTTTGCTATTCGAGAGGGCGCCTGCGGCCTACGTAAGTGGTGCAAACTTCTTGTCTTGAAGTTTGATTGGTCTTCCGCGTAAACCAAGCTACTCAGTCTCTTTTCTCCACCGAATTTTCCTACTGAGCTCTCCTCATACTATTATTCTTGACATCTCTGATTAGCATATAAATAGTCGCCTAGGCCATCTCTCCTTCGAATACCCTGGATCAGTTGGGGCTGGTCCCCGGCAGGTGGCGACCGAACAGGGACCTCAGGAGGCAATACTCAAAGAGCTGAGCAGACACGAACCACGCAATCAACAGGCAATAAGCATGGAGCTCAGCAGTGACGAATCATGCTGCTCAACTGGCAATAATCAAGCACGTGACCAGGCAGGAATCACGCAGCTCAGCTGGCAATTGTCAAGCAGATGAGCCGACAGGAATCAGGCAGCTCAGCTGGCAATTGTCATGCAGATGAGCCGGCAGGAATCACGCAGCTCAGCAGGCCCTGATCACGTGACTCTGCAGGCACTGATCACGTGGCTGATCAAGTCCAAATCACGTGACTGCGCATGCACTGGTGACGTGGCTGATCGGGCACTGATCACATGGCTCATCATGCACTGATCACGTGTTTATCAGGCAATGATCAGTGACTGACAGGCGCTGATCATGGGACTGTGCACGCACTGATCACGTGGCTATCATGCACTGATCACGTGACTGCGCATGCACTGATGACGTGGCTGTTCGGGCACTGATCACGTGTTTATCAGGCAGTGATCAGTGACTGACAGGCGCTGATCAGGGGACTGTGCACGCACTGATCAGGTGGCTGATCAGGAACTGACCACCTGACCGCGCATGCAGTGATCACGTGGCTGGTCGTTCACTGATCACGTGTTTATCATACGGTGATCACGTGACTAAGAGGCGCTGATCACGTGACTGTGCCGTCAGTGATCACGTGGCTGAGCAGGCACTGATATGGTGACTGAGCATGCACTGATCATGTGCCGGGAGCCGGGGAGGCATTCCACTCTGGACAAAGGTCATGAGGAAGGAGGCTCGGCATACGCAAATGCGGGATCGAGCCTCAGCAGTCCACCCGGATGTTCTCGAGCATCTCCCCCAAAAAAACCGGAGTCTGCCTACTGTATTGCTTTGTGCTCTCACCTCTGATTTCACTGGGGGCTGTCCCCCACCACCATCTCGCTCTCTCTGTCAAAGAGGTAACTTACAGCTCCAATTCATAAAGTTCCTTGTCATTCTTCCCTTTAACTTCCAGCTGAGTCTCCATCTGGAGCGCGGAACCCACCACGCTTACTAATTATGCCTGGGCTGCTAAGACCCACTCGAGAAGGTGTCTAGGGTGAGGCACCTTTCGCCATTCGAGAGGGCGCCTGCGGCCTACGTAAGTGGTGCAAACTTCTTGTCTTGAAGTTTGATTGGTCTTCCGCGTAAACCAAGCTACTCAGTCTCTTTTCTCCACCGAATTTTCCTACTGAGCTCTCCTCATACTATTATTCTTGACATCTCTGATTAGCATATAAATAGTCGCCTAGGCCATCTCTCCTTCGAATACCCTGGATCAGTTGGGGCTGGTCCCCGGCAGGTGGCGACCGAACAGGGACCTCAGGAGGCAATACTCAAAGAGCTGAGCAGACACGAACCACGCAATCAGCAGGCAATAAGCATGGAGCTCAGCAGTGACGAATCATGCTGCTCAACTGGCAATAATCAAGCACGTGACCAGGCAGGAATCACGCAGCTCAGCTGGCAATTGTCAAGCAGATGAGCCGACAGGAATCACGCAGCTCAGCTGGCAATTGTCATGCAGATGAGCCGGCAGGAATCACGCAGCTCAGCAGGCCCTGATCACGTGACTCTGCAGGCACTGATCACGTGGCTGATCAAGTCCAGATCACGTGACTGAGCATGCACTGATCACGTGGCTATCATGCACTGATGACGTGACTGCGCATGCACTGATGACGTGGCTGATCGGGCACTGATCACATGGCTCATCATGCACTGATCACGTGTTTATCAGGCAATGATCAGTGACTGACAGGCGCTGATCATGGGACTGTGCACGCACTGATCACGTGGCTATCATGCACTGATCACGTGACTGCGCATGCACTGATGACGTGGCTGTTCGGGCACTGATCACGGGTTTATCAGGCAGTGATCAGTGACTGACAGGCGCTGATCAGGGGACTGTGCACGCACTGATCAGGTGGCTGATCAGGAACTGACCACCTGACCGCGCATGCAGTGATCACGTGGCTGGTCGTTCACTGATCACGTGTTTATCATACGGTGATCACGTGACTGAGAGGCGCTGATCACGTGACTGTGCCGTCAGTGATCACGTGGCTGAGCAGGCACTGATATCGTGACTGAGCATGCACTGATCATGTGCCGGGAGCCGGGGAGGCATTCCACTCTGGACAAAGGTCATGAGGAAGGAGGCTCGGCATACGCAAATGCGGGATCGAGCCTCAGGAGTCCACCCGGATATTCTCGAGCATCTCCCCCCAAAAAACCGGAGTCTGCCTACTGTATTGCTTTGTGCTCTCACCTCTGATTTCACTGGGGGCTGTCCCCCACCACCATCTCGCTCTCTCTGTCAAAGAGGTAACTTACAGCTCCAATTCATAAAGTTCCTTGTCATTCTTCCCTTTAACTTCCAGCTGAGTCTCCATCTGGAGCGCGGAACCCACCACGCTTCCTAATTATGCCTGGGCTGCTAAGACCCACTCGAGAAGGTGTCTAGGGTGAGGCACCTTTCGCCATTCGAGAGGGCGCCTGCGGCCTACGTAAGTGGTGCAAACTTCTTGTCTTGAAGTTTGATTGGTCTTCCGCGTAAACCAAGCTACTCAGTCTCTTTTCTCCACCGAATTTTCCTACTGAGCTCTCCTCATACTATTATTCTTGACATCTCTGATTAGCATATAAATAGTCGCCTAGGCCATCTCTCCTTCGAATACCCTGGATCAGTTGGGGCTGGTCCCCGGCAGGTGGCGACCGAACAGGGACCTCAGGAGGCAATACTCAAAGAGCTGAGCAGACACGAACCACGCAATCAGCAGGCAATAAGCATGGAGCTCAGCAGTGACGAATCATGCTGCTCAACTGGCAATAATCAAGCACGTGACCAGGCAGGAATCACGCAGCTCAGCTGGCTCAGCAGATGGCAATTGTCAAGCAGATGAGCCGACAGGAATCACGCAGCTCAGCTGGCAATTGTCATGCAGATGAGCCGGCAGGAATCACGCAGCTCAGCAGGCCCTGATCACGTGACTCTGCAGGCACTGATCACGTGGCTGATCAAGTCCAGATCACGTGACTGAGCATGCACTGATCACGTGGCTATCATGCACTGATGACGTGACTGCGCATGCACTGATGACGTGGCTGATCGGGCACTGATCACATGGCTCATCATGCACTGATCACGTGTTTATCAGGCAATGATCAGTGACTGACAGGCGCTGATCATGGGACTGTGCACGCACTGATCACGTGGCTATCATGCACTGATCACGTGACTGCGCATGCACTGATGACGTGGCTGTTCGGGCACTGATCACGGTTTATCAGGCAGTGATCAGTGACTGACAGGCGCTGATCAGGGGACTGTGCACGCACTGATCAGGTGGCTGATCAGGAACTGACCACCTGACCGCGCATGCAGTGATCACGTGGCTGGTCGTTCACTGATCACGTGTTTATCATACGGTGATCACGTGACTGAGAGGCGCTGATCACGTGACTGTGCCGTCAGTGATCACGTGGCTGAGCAGGCACTGATATCGTGACTGAGCATGCACTGATCATGTGCCGGGAGCCGGGGAGGCATTCCACTCTGGACAAAGGTCATGAGGAAGGAGGCTCGGCATACGCAAATGCGGGATCGAGCCTCAGGAGTCCACCCGGATATTCTCGAGCATCTCCCCCAAAAAAACCGGAGTCTGCCTACTGTATTGCTTTGTGCTCTCACCTCTGATTTCACTGGGGGCTGTCCCCCACCACCATCTCGCTCTCTCTGTCAAAGAGGTAACTTACAGCTCCAATTCATAAAGTTCCTTGTCATTCTTCCCTTTAACTTCCAGCTGAGTCTCCATCTGGAGCGCGGAACCCACCACGCTTCCTAATTATGCCTGGGCTGCTAAGACCCACTCGAGAAGGTGTCTAGGGTGAGGCACCTTTCGCCATTCGAGAGGGCGCCTGCGGCCTACGTAAGTGGTGCAAACTTCTTGTCTTGAAGTTTGATTGGTCTTCCGCGTAAACCAAGCTACTCAGTCTCTTTTCTCCACCGAATTTTCCTACTGAGCTCTCCTCATACTATTATTCTTGACATCTCTGATTAGCATATAAATAGTCGCCTAGGCCATCTCTCCTTCGAATACCCTGGATCAGTTGGGGCTGGTCCCCGGCAGGTGGCGACCGAACAGGGACCTCAGGAGGCAATACTCAAAGAGCTGAGCAGACACGAACCACGCAATCAGCAGGCAATAAGCATGGAGCTCAGCAGTGACGAATCATGCTGCTCAACTGGCAATAATCAAGCACGTGACCAGGCAGGAATCACGCAGCTCAGCTGGCAATTGTCAAGCAGATGAGCCGACAGGAATCACGCAGCTCAGATGGCAATTGTCATGCAGATGAGCCGGCAGGAATCACGCAGCTCAGCAGGCCCTGATCACGTGACTCTGCAGGCACTGATCACGTGGCTGATCAAGTCCAGATCACGTGACTGAGCATGCACTGATCACGTGGCTATCATGCACTGATGACGTGACTGCGCATGCACTGATGACGTGGCTGATCGGGCACTGATCACATGGCTCATCATGCACTGATCACGTGTTTATCAGGCAATGATCAGTGACTGACAGGCGCTGATCATGGGACTGTGCACGCACTGATCACGTGGCTATCATGCACTGATCACGTGACTGCGCATGCACTGATGACGTGGCTGTTCGGGCACTGATCACGGGTTTATCAGGCAGTGATCAGTGACTGACAGGCGCTGATCAGGGGACTGTGCACGCACTGATCAGGTGGCTGATCAGGAACTGACCACCTGACCGCGCATGCAGTGATCACGTGGCTGGTCGTTCACTGATCACGTGTTTATCATACGGTGATCACGTGACTGAGAGGCGCTGATCACGTGACTGTGCCGTCAGTGATCACGTGGCTGAGCAGGCACTGATATCGTGACTGAGCATGCACTGATCATGTGCCGGGAGCCGGGGAGGCATTCCACTCTGGACAAAGGTCATGAGGAAGGAGGCTCGGCATACGCAAATGCGGGATCGAGCCTCAGGAGTCCACCCGGATATTCTCGAGCATCTCCCCCCAAAAAAACCGGAGTCTGCCTACTGTATTGCTTTGTGCTCTCACCTCTGATTTCACTGGGGGCTGTCCCCCACCACCATCTCGCTCTCTCTGTCAAAGAGGTAACTTACAGCTCCAATTCATAAAGTTCCTTGTCATTCTTCCCTTTAACTTCCAGCTGAGTCTCCATCTGGAGCGCGGAACCCACCACGCTTACTAATTATGCCTGGGCTGCTAAGACCCACTCGAGAAGGTGTCTAGGGTGAGGCACCTTTCGCTATTCGAGAGGGCGCCTGCGGCCTACGTAAGTGGTGCAAACTTCTTGTCTTGAAGTTTGATTGGTCTTCCGCGTAAACCAAGCTACTCAGTCTCTTTTCTCCACCGAATTTTCCTACTGAGCTCTCCTCATACTATTATTCTTGACATCTCTGATTAGCATATAAATAGTCGCCTAGGCCATCTCTCCTTCGAATACCCTGGATCAGTTGGGGCTGGTCCCCGGCAGGTGGCGACCGAACAGGGACCTCAGGAGGCAATACTCAAAGAGCTGAGCAGACACGAACCACGCAATCAGCAGGCAATAAGCATGGAGCTCAGCAGTGACGAATCATGCTGCTCAACTGGCAATAATCAAGCACGTGACCAGGCAGGAATCACGCAGCTCAGCTGGCAATTGTCAAGCAGATGAGCCGACAGGAATCACGCAGCTCAGCTGGCAATTGTCATGCAGATGAGCCGGCAGGAATCACGCAGCTCAGCAGGCCCTGATCACGTGACTCTGCATGCACTGATCACGTGGCTGATCAAGTCCAGATCACGTGACTGAGCATGCACTGATCACGTGGCTATCATGCACTGATGACGTGACTGCGCATGCACTGATCACGTGGCTGATCATGCACTGATCACATGGCTCATCATGCACTGATCACGTGTTTATCAGGCAATGATCAGTGACTGACAGGCGCTGATCATGGGACTGTGCATGCACTGATCACGTGGCTATCATGCACTGATCACGAGACTGCGCATGCACTGATCACGTGACTGATCATGCACTGATCACGGGTTTATCAGGCAGTGATCAGTGACTGACAGGCGCTGATCAGGGGACTGTGCACGCCCTGATCAGGTGGCTGATCAGGAACTGATCACCTGACTGCGCATGCACTGATCACGTGGCTGGTCATCACTGATCACGTGTTTATCATACACTGATCACGTGACTGAGAGGCGCTGATCACGTGACTGTGCCGTCAGTGATCACGTGGCTGATCATGCACTGATATCGTGACTGATCATGCACTGATCACGTGGCTATCATGCACTGATCACGTGGCTGATCATGCACTGATCACGTGGCTGATCACACACTGTCACGTGACTGATCATGCACTGATCACGTGGCACTCATGCACTGATCACGTGGCTGATCATATTCTGCTCACGTAACTGATCATGCACACATCACGTGGCTATCATGCACTTCTCACGTGGCTGATCATGCAATGATCACGTAGCTACCATATACTGGTCACGTGACTGATCATGCACTGATCACGTAAATGATCATGCACTGTCACGTGACTGATCATGCACTGATCACGTGACTGATCATGCACTGATCACGTGGCTATCATGCACTGCTCACGTGGCTGATCATGCAACGATCACGTAGCAAACATGTACTGGTCACGTGACTGATCATGCACTGATCACGTAATTGATCATGCACTGATCACGTGGCTCATCATGCACTGATCACGTGGCTGATCACACATGATCACGTGACTGATCATGCACTGATCACGTGGCTATCATGCACTGATCACGTGGCTGTCATGCACTGATCACGTGGATATCATGCACTGATCACGTGGCTGATCACACACGATCACATGACTGATCATGCACTGATCACGTGGCTATCATGCACTGATCACGTGGCTATCATGCACTGATCACGTGGCTGATCATGCACTGATCACGTAGCTATCATGCACTGATCACGTGACTGATCATGCACTGATCACGTGGCTGATCATGCACTGATCACGTGGCTGATCATGCACTGATCACGTGGCTGATCATGCACTGATCACGTGACTGATCATGCACTGATCACGTGACTGATCATGCACTGATCACGTGACTGATCATGCACTGATCACGTGGCTGATCATGCACTGATCACGTGGCTATCATGCACTGATCACGTGGCTGATCATGCACTGATCACGTGACTGATCATGCACTGATCACGTGGCTGATCATGCACTGATCACGTGACTGATCATGCACTGATCACGTGGCTATCATGCACTGATCACGTGGCTGATCATGCACTGATCACGTGACTGATCATGCACTGATCACGTGGCTGATCATGCACTGATCACGTGGCTGATCATGCACTGATCACGTGGCTATCATGCACTGATCACGTGACTGATCATGCACTGATCACGTGACTGATCATGCACTGATCACGTGGCTGTCATGCACTGATCACGTGGCTGATCATGCAATGATCATGTAGCTACCATGTACAGTCACGTGACTGATCATACACCCATCAGGTGACTGATCATGCACTGATCACGTGGCTGATCATGCACTGATCACGTGACTGATCATGCACTGATCACTTAGCTATCATGCACTGATCACGTGACTGATCATGCACTGATCACGTGGCTGATCATGCACTGATCACGTGGCTATCATGCACTGATCACGTGGCTGATCATGCACTGATACCGTGACTGAGCATGGACTGATCACATGACTATCATGTAGTGATCACGTGACTTAATGGCGCTGATCATGTGACTGATCATGCGCTGATCATGTTTGCTATCATACACTGATCATGTGCCTCTGGAGGCAATAAACAAAGAGCTGAGTAGGCACGAATCAAACAGTCAGCAGGCAATAATCATGGAACTCAGCTGTGAGGAATCATGCTGCTCAGCTGGCAATAATCAAGCAGCTGAGCAGGCAGGAATTACGCAGCACAGCTGGCAATTGTCAAGCAGATGACAGGCAGGAATCATGCAGCTCAGCTGGCAATTGTCAAGCAGATGAGCAGACAGTAATCACGCAGCTCAGCAGGCCCTGATCACGTGACTGAGCATGCACTGTTCACGTGGCTGATCATACACTGATCACGTGACTGATCATGCACTGATCACTTGGATATCATGCACTGATCACGTGGCTGATCATGCACTGATCACGTGATTGATCATGCACTGATCACGTGGCTGATCATGCACTGATCACGTGGCTATCATGCACTGATCACGTGACTGATCATGCACTGATCACGTGGCTATCATGCACTGATCACGTGGCTGATCATGCACTGATCACGGGACTGATCATGCACTGATCACGGCGCTATCATGCACTGATACATGACTGACATGCACTGATCACGTGGATGATCATGCACTGATCACGTGACTGATCATGCACTGATCACGTGACTGATCATGCACTGATCACGTGCTGATCATGCACTGATCACGTGGCTATCATGCACTGATCACGTGACTGATCATGCACTGATCACGTAGCTATCATGCACTGATCACGTGACTGATCATGCACTGATCACGTAATTGATCATGCACTGATCACGTGGCTGATCATGCACTGATCACGTGACTGATCATGCACTGATCACGTGACTGATCATGCACTGATCACGTGACTGATCATGCACTGATCACGTGACTATCATGCACTGATCACGTGGCTATCATGCACTGATCACGTGGCTGATCATGCACTGATCACGTAGCTACCATGCACTGATCACGTGACTGATCATGCACTGATCACGTGGCTGATCATGCACTGATCACGTGACTGATCATGCACTGATCACGTGACTGATCATGCACTGATCACGTGGCTATCATGCACTGATCACGTGACTGATCATGCACTGATCACGTGGTGATCATGCACTGATCACTGGCTGATCATGCACTGATCACGTGGCTGATCATGCACTGTCACGTGACTGATCATGCACTGATCACGTGGCACTCATGCACTGATCACGTGGCTGATCATAACTGATCACGTGACTGATCATGCACTGATCACGTGGCTATCATGCACTGATCACGTGGCTGATCATGCAATGATCACGTAGCTACCATATACTGATCACGTGACTGATCATGCACTGATCACGTAAATGATCATGCACTGATCAGTGACTGATCATGCACTGATCACGTGACTGATCATGCACTGATCACGTGGCTATCATGCACTGCTCACGTGGCTGATCATGCAATGATCACGTAACAACCATGCACTGGTCACGTGACTGATCATGCACTGATCACGTAATTGATCATGCACTGATCACTGACTCATCATGCACTGATCACGTGGCTGATCACACACTGTCACGTGACTGATCATGCACTGATCACGTGGCTATCATGCACTGATCACGTGGCTATCATGCACTGATCACGTGGATATCATGCACTGATCACGTGGCTGATCACACACTGATCACGTGACTGATCATGCACTGATCACGTGGCTATCATGCACTGATCACGTGGCTGATCATGCACTGATCACGTGGCTATCATGCACTGATCACGTGACTGATCATGCACTGATCACGTGATTGATCATGCACTGATCACGTGGCTGATCATGCACTGATCACGTGACTGATCATGCACTGATCACGTGACTGATCATGCACTGATCACGTGGCTATCATGCACTGATCACGTGGCTGATCATGCACTGATCACGTAGATACCATGCACTGATCACGTGACTGATCATGCACTGATCACGTAATTGATCATGCACTGATCACGTGGCTGATCATGCACTGATCACGTGACTGATCATGCACTGATCACGTGGCTGATCATGCACTGATCACGTGGCTGATCATGCACTGATCACGTGACTGATCATGCACTGATCACGTGGCATCATGCACTGATCACGTGGCTGATCATGCACTGATCACGTGACTGATCATGCACTGATCACGTGGCTATCATGCACTGATCACGTGGCTGATCATGCACTGATCACGCAGCTATCATGCACTGATCACGTGACTGATCATGCACTGATCACGTGACTGATCATGCACTGATCACGTGGCTGATCATGCACTGATCACGTGGCTATCATGCACTGATCACGTGGCTGATCATGCACTGATCATGTGGCTACCATGTACAGGTCACGTGAATGATCATACACCCATCAGGTGACTGATCATGCACTGATCACGTGGCTATCATGCACTGATCACGAGACTGATCATGCACTGATCACGTCTAATCATGCACTGATCACATGACTGCCCATGCACTGATCACGTGGATGATCATACACTAATCATGTGACAGATCATGCACTGATCACGTGGCTGATCATGCACTGATACCGTGACTGAGCATGGACTGATCACATGACTATCATGTAGTGATCACGTGACTTAATGGCGCTGATCATGTGACTGATCATGCGCTGATCATGTTTGCTATCATACACTGATCATGTGCCTCTGGAGGCAATAAACAAAGAGCTGAGTAGGCACGAATCAAACAGTCAGCAGGCAATAATCATGGAACTCAGCTGTGAGGAATCATGCTGCTCAGCTGGCAATAATCAAGCAGCTGAGCAGGCAGGAATTACGCAGCACAGCTGGCAATTGTCAAGCAGATGACAGGCAGGAATCGTGCAGCTCAGCTGGCAATTGTCAAGCAGATGAGCAGACAGTAATCACGCAGCTCAGCAGGCCCTGATCACGTGACTGAGCATGCACTGTTCACGTGGCTGATCATACACTGATCACGTGACTGATCATGCACTGATCACTTGGATATCATGCACTGATCACGTGGCTGATCATACACTGTTCACGTGTCTGACCATGCACTGATCACGTGGCTGATCATACACTGCTCACGTAACTGATCATGCACTGATCACGTGGCTATCATGCACTGATCACGTGGCTGATCATGCACTGATCACGTGACTGATCATGCACTGATCACGTGACTGATCATGCACTGATCAGTGGCAATCATGCACTGATCACGTGGCTGATCATACACTGATCACGTGACTGATCATGCACTGATCACTGGCTATCATGCACTGATCACGTGGCTATCATGCACTGATCACGTGGCTGATCATGCACTGATCACGTGACTGATCATGCACTGATCATGTCTGATCATGCACTGATCACGTGACTGATCATGCACTGATCACGTGGATGATCATGCACTGATCATGTGACTGATCATGCACTGATCACGTGGCTATCATGCACTGATCACGTGGCTGATCATGCAATGATCACGTAGCTACCATATATCACGTGACTGATCATGCACTGATCACGTGGCTGATCATGCACTGATCACGTGACTGATCATGCACTGATCACGTGACTGATCATGCACTGATCACGTGGCTATCATGCACTGATCACGTGGCTGATCATGCAATGATCACGTAGCACCATGTACTGGTCACGTGACTGATCATGCACTGATCACGTAATTGATCATGCACTGATCACGTGACTGATCATGCACTGATCACGTGGCTGATCACACTGATCACGTGACTGATCATGCACTGATCACGTGGCTATCATGCACTGATCACGTGGCTATCATGCACTGATCACGTGGCTGATCACACACTGATCACGTGACTGATCATGCACTGATCACGTGGCTATCATGCACTGATCACGTGGCTGATCATGCACTGATCACGTGGCTATCATGCACTGATCACGTGGCTGATCATGCACTGATCACGCAGCTATCATGCACTGATCACGTGACTGATCATGCACTGATCACGTGGCTGATCATGCACTGATCACGTGGCTGATCATGCACTGATCACGTGGCTATCATGCACTGATCACGTGGCTGATCATGCACTGATCACGTGGCTATCATGCACTGATCACGTGACTGATCATGCACTGATCACGTGGCTGATCATGCACTGATCACGTGACTGATCATGCACTGATCACGTGACTGATCATGCACTGATCACGTGGCTATCATGCACTGATCACGTGGCTGATCATGCACTGATCACGCATGTATCATGCACTGATCACGTGACTGATCATGCACTGATCACGTAATTGATCATGCACTGATCACGTGGCTGATCATGCACTGATCACGTGACTGATCATGCACTGATCACGTGACTGATCATGCACTGATCACGTGGCTATCATGCACTGATCACGTGGCTGATCATGCACTGATCACGTGACTGATCATGCACTGATCACGTGACTGATCATGCACTGATCACGTGACTGATCATGCACTGATCACGTGGCTATCATGCACTGATCACGTGGCTGATCATGCAATGATCACGTAGCTACCATGTACTGTCACGTGACTGATCATGCACTGATCACGTGACTGATCATGCACTGATCACGTGGCTATCATGCACTGATCACGTGGCTGATCATGCACTGATCACGTGCCTGTCATGCACTGATCACGTGACTGATCATGCACTGATCACGTGGCAATCATGCACTGATCACGTGACTGATCATGCACTGATCACGTGGCTATCATGCACTGATCACGTGGCTCTCATGCACTGATCACGTGATTGATCATGCACTGATCACGATTGTCATGCACTGATCACGTGGCTATCATGCACTGATCACGTGGCTGATCATGCACTGATCACGTAGCTATCATGCACTGATCACGTGGCTGATCATGCACTGATCACGGGACTGATCATGCACTGATCACGGCGCTATCATGCACTGTCACATGACTGACATGCACTGATCACGTGGATGATCATGCACTGATCACGTGACTGATCATGCACTGATCACGTGACTGATCATGCACTGATCACGTGGCTGATCATGCACTGATCACGTGACTGATCATGCACTGATCACGTGGCTGATCATGCACTGATCACGTGGCTGATCATGCACTGATCACGTAACTGATCATGCACACGATCACGTGGCTATCATGCACTGATCACGTGGCTGATCATGCACTGATCACGTAGCTACCATGCACTGATCACGTGACTGATCATGCACTGATCACGTGACTGATCATGCACTGATCAGTGACTGATCATGCACTGATCACGTGACTGATCATGCACTGATCACGTGGCTATCATGCACTGATCACGTGGCTGATCATGCAATGATCACGTAGCAACCATGCACTGATCACGTGACTGATCATGCACTGATCACGTAATTGATCATGCACTGATCACGTGACTGATCATGCACTGATCACGTGGCTGATCACACACGATCACGTGACTGATCATGCACTGATCACGTGGCTATCATGCACTGATCACGTGGCTGATCATGCACTGATCACGTGGCTATCATGCACTGATCACGTGGCTGATCATGCACTGATCACGTAGCTATCATGCACTGATCACGTGACTGATCATGCACTGATCACGTGACTGATCATGCACTGATCACGTGGCTGATCATGCACTGATCACGTGACTGATCATGCACTGATCACGTGACTGATCATGCACTGATCACGTGGCTATCATGCACTGATCACGTGGCTGATCATGCACTGATCACAGCTATCATGCACTGATCACGTGACTGATCATGCACTGATCACGTGGCTATCATGCACTGATCACGTGGCTGATCATGCAATGATCACGTAGCTATCATGCACTGATCACGTGACTGATCATGCACTGATCACGTGACTGATCATGCACTGATCACGTGACTGATCATGCACTGATCACGTGACTGATCATGCACTGATCACGTGACTGATCATGCACTGATCACGTGGCTGATCATGCACTGATCACGCAGCTACCATGCACTGATCACGTGACTGATCATGCACTGATCACGTAATTGATCATGCACTGATCACGTGGCTTATCATGCACTGATCATGTGACTGATCATGTGCTGATCATGTTTCTGTCATACACTGATCATGTGCCTCTGGAGGCAATGAACAAAGAGCTGAGTAGGCAGGAATCAGTAGGCAATAATCATGGAACTCAGCTGTGAGAAATCATGCTGCTCAGCTGGCAATAATCAAGCAGCTGAGCAGGCAGGAATTATGCAGCACAGCTGGCAATTGTCAAGCAGATGACAGGCAGGAATCGTGCAGCTCAGCTGGCAATTGTCAAGCAGATGAGCAGACAGTAATCACGCAGCTCAGCAGGCCCTGATCACGTGACTGAGCATGCACTGTTCACGTGGCTGATCATACACTGATCACGTGACTGATCATGCACTGATCACGTGACTGATCATGCACTGATCACGTGGCTATCATGCACTGATCACGTGGCTGATCATGCACTGATCACGTGACTGATCATGCACTGATCACGTGACTGATCATGCACTGATCACGTGGCTATCATGCACTGATCACGTGGCTGATCATGCACTGATCACGTGACTGATCATGCACTGATCACGTGACTGATCATGCACTGATCACGTGACTGATCATGCACTGATCACGTGGCTGATCATGCACTGATCACGTGGCTGATCATGCACTGATCACGTGACTGATCATGCACTGATCACGTGACTGATCATGCACTGATCAGTGGCTATCATGCACTGATCACGTGGCTGATCATGCACTGATCACGTGACTGATCATGCACTGATCACTGGCTATCATGCACTGATCACGTGGCTATCATGCACTGATCACGTGGCTGATCATGCACTGATCACGTGGCTGATCATGCACTGATCACGTGACTGATCATGCACTGATCAGTGGATATCATGCACTGATCACGTGGCTGATCATACACTGATCACGTGTCTGATCATGCACTGATCACGTGGCTGATCATGCACTGATCACGTAACTGATCATGCACTGATCACGTGGCTATCATGCACTGATCACGTGGCTGATCATGCACTGATCACGTGGCTGATCACACACTGTCACGTGACTATCATGCACTGATCACGTGGCACTCATGCACTGATCACGTGGCTGATCATACACTGATCACGTAACTGATCATGCACTGATCACGTGGCTATCATGCACTGATCACGTGGCTGTCATGCAATGATCATGAAGCTATCATATACTGGTCACGTGACTGATCATGCACTGATCACGTAAATGATCATGCACTGATCACGTGACTGATCATGCACTGATCACGTGACTGATCATGCACTGATCACGTGGCTGATCATGCACTGATCACGTGGCTGATCATGCACTGATCACGTGGCTGATCACACTGATCACGTGACTGATCATGCACTGATCACGTGACTGATCATGCACTGATCACGTGGCTATCATGCACTGATCACGTGGCTATCATGCACTGATCACGTGGCTGATCATACACTGATCACGTGACTGATCATGCACTGATCACGTGGCTATCATGCACTGATCACGTGGCTGATCATGCACTGATCACGTGGCTATCATGCACTGATCACGTGGCTGATCATGCACTGATCACGTGGCTGATCATGCACTGATCACGTGCTATCATGCACTGATCACGTGACTGATCATGCACTGATCACGTGGCTGATCATGCACTGATCACGTGGCTGATCATGCACTGATCACGTAGCTATCATGCACTGATCACGTGACTGATCATGCACTGATCACGTAACTGATCATGCACTGATCACGTGGCTGATCATGCACTGATCACGTGGCTGATCACACTGATCACGTGACTATCATGCACTGATCACGTGACTGATCATGCACTGATCACGTGGCTATCATGCACTGATCACGTGGCTATCATGCACTGATCACGTGGCTGATCATGCACTGATCACGTGGCTATCATGCACTGATCACGTGGCTGATCATGCACTGATCACGTAGCTATCATGCACTGATCACGTGACTGATCATGCACTGATCACGTGGCTGATCATGCACTGATCACGTGACTGATCATGCACTGATCACGTGGCTGATCATGCACTGATCACGCAGCTACCATGCACTGGTCACATGACTGATCATGCACTGATCACGTAATTGATCATGCACTGATCACGTGGCTTATCATGCACTGATCATGTGACTGATCATGTGCTGATCATGTTTTGTCATACACTGATCATGTGCCTCTGGAGGCAATGAACAAAGAGCTGAGTAGGCAGGAATCAGTAGGCAATAATCATGGAACTCAGCTCTGAGAAATCATGCTGCTCAGCTGGCAATAATCAAGCAGATGAGCAGGCAGGAATTATGCAGCACAGGTGGCAATTGTCAAGCAGATGACAGGCAGGAATCGTGCAGCTCAGCTGGCAATTGTCAAGCAGATGAGCAGACAGTAATCACGCAGCTCAGCAGGCCCTGATCACGTGACTGAGCATGCACTGTTCACGTGGCTGATCACACACTGATCACGTGACTGATCATGCACTGATCACGTGGCTATCATGCACTGATCACGTGACTGATCATGCACTGATCACGTGGCTGTCATGCACTGATCACGTGGCTATCATGCACTGATCACGTGGCTGATCATGCACTGATCACGTGACTGATCATGCACTGATCACGTGGCTGATCATGCACTGATCACGTGGCTATCATGCACTGATCACGTGGCTGATCATGCACTGATCACGTAGCTATCATGCACTGATCACGTGACTGATCATGCACTGATCACGTAATTGATCATGCACTGATCACGTGGCTGATCATGCACTGATCACGTGGCTGATCATGCACTGATCACGTGACTGATCATGCACTGATCACGTGGCTGATCATGCACTGATCACGTGACTGATCATGCACTGATCACGTGTCTGATCATGCACTGATCACGTGGCTATCATGCACTGCTCACGTGGCTGATCATGCATGATCACGCAGCTACCATGTACTGGTCACATGACTGATCATGCACTGATCACGTGACTGATCATGCAGTGATCACGTGGCTATCATGCACTACTCACGTGGCTGATCATGCAATGATCATGTAGCTACCATGTACAGGTCACGTGAATGATCATACACCCATCAGGTGACTGATCATGCACTGATCACGTGGCTATCATGCACTGATCACGAGACTGATCATGCACTGATCACGTCTATATCATGCACTGATCACATGACTGCCCATGCACTGATCACGTGGATGATCATACACTAATCATGTGACAGATCATGCACTGATCACGTGGCTGATCATGCACTGATACCGTGACTGAGCATGGACTGATCACATGACTATCATGTAGTGATCACGTGACTTAATGGCGCTGATCATGTGACTGATCATGCGCTGATCATGTTTGCTATCATACACTGATCATGTGCCTCTGGAGGCAATAAACAAAGAGCTGAGTAGGCACGAATCAAACAGTCAGCAGGCAATAATCATGGAACTCAGCTGTGAGGAATCATGCTGCTCAGCTGGCAATAATCAAGCAGCTGAGCAGGCAGGAATTACGCAGCACAGCTGGCAATTGTCAAGCAGATGACAGGCAGGAATCGTGCAGCTCAGCTGGCAATTGTCAAGCAGATGAGCAGACAGTAATCACGCAGCTCAGCAGGCCCTGATCACGTGACTGAGCATGCACTGTTCACGTGGCTGATCATACACTGATCACGTGATTGATCATGCACTGATCACTTGGATATCATGCACTGATCACGTGGCTGATCATACACTGTTCACGTGTCTGACCATGCACTGATCACGTGGCTGATCATACACTGCTCACGTAACTGATCATGCACTGATCACGTGGCTATCATGCACTGATCACGTGGCTGAACATGCACTGTTCACGTGGCTGATCACACACCTGTCACGTGACATATCATGCACTGATCACGTGGCACTCATGCACTGATCACGTGGCTGATCATACTCTGCTCACGTAACTCATCATGCACACATCACGTGGCTATCATGCACTGCTCACGTGGCTCGTCATGGAATGATCACGTAGCTACCATATACTGGTCACGTGACTGATCATGCACAGATCACGTAAATGATCATGCACTGTTCACGTGACTGATCATGTACTGATCACGTGACTGATCATGCACTGATCACGTGGCTATCATGCTCTGCTCACGTGGCTGATCATGCAACGATCACGTAGCAACCATGTACTGGTCACGTGACTGATCATGCACTGATCACGTAATTGATCCTGCACTGATCACGTGGCTCATCATGCACTGATCACGTGGCTGATCACACTGTATCACGTGACTGATCATGCACTGATCACGTGACTATCATGCACTGATCACGTGGCTATCATGCACTGATCACGTGGATATCATGCACTGATCACGTGGCTGATCACACACACATCACGTGACTGATCATGCACTGATCACGTGGCTATCATGCACTGATCACGTGGCTATCATGCACTGATATCATGCACTGGTCACGTGGCTGATCATACACTGATCACGTGACTGATCATGCACTGATCACGTGGCTGATCATGCACTGATCACGTGACTGATCATGCACTGATCACGTGACTGATCATGCACTGATCACGTGGCTGATCATGCACTGATCACGTGACTGATCATGCACTGATCACGTGACTGATCATGCACTGATCACGTGGCTGATCATGCACTGATCACGTGACTGATCATGCACTGATCACGTGACTGATCATGCACTGATCACGTGACTGATCATGCACTGATCACGTGACTGATCATGCACTGATCAGTGGCTATCATGCACTGATCACGTGGCTGATCATGCACTGATCACGTGACTGATCATGCACTGATCACTGGCTATCATGCACTGATCACGTGGCTATCATGCACTGATCACGTGGCTGATCATGCACTGATCTGTGACTGATCATGCACTGATCACGTCTATATCATGCACTGATCACATGACTGATCATGCACTGATCACGTGCATGATCATACACTGATCATGTGACTGATCATGCACTGATCACGTGGCTATCATGCACTGATCACGTGGCTGATCATGCACTGATCACGTAGCTATCATGCACTGATCACGTGACTGATCATGCACTGATCACGTGATTGATCATGCACTGATCAGTGACTGATCATGCACTGATCACGTGACTGATCATGCACTGATCACGTGACTGATCATGCACTGATCACGTGGCTATCATGCACTGATCACGTGGCTGATCATGCACTGATCACGTGGCTATCATGCACTGATCACGTGACTGATCATGCACTGATCACGTGGCTGATCATGCACTGATCACGTGGCTGATCATGCACTGATCACGTGACTGATCATGCACTGATCACGTGACTGATCATGCACTGATCACGTGGCTATCATGCACTGATCACGTGGCTGATCATGCACTGATCACGTAGGAACCATGCACTGTCACGTGACTGATCATGCACTGATCACGTAATTGATCATGCACTGATCACGTGGCTGATCATGCACTGATCACGTGGCTGATCATGCACTATCACGTGACTGATCATGCACTGATCACGTGACTATCATGCACTGATCACGTGGCTATCATGCACTGATCACGTGGATATCATGCACTGATCACGTGGCTGATCATGCACTGATCACGTGACTGATCATGCACTGATCACGTGGCTATCATGCACTGATCACGTGGCTATCATGCACTGATATCATGCACTGATCACGTGGCTGATCACACTGATCACGTGACTGATCATGCACTGATCACGTGGCTGATCATGCACTGATCACGTGACTGATCATGCACTGATCACGTGACTGATCATGCACTGATCACGTGGCTGATCATGCACTGATCACGTGACTGATCATGCACTGATCACGTGACTGATCATGCACTGATCACGTGACTGATCATGCACTGATCACGTGGCTGATCATGCACTGATCACGTGGCTGATCATGCACTGATCACGTGACTGATCATGCACTGATCACGTGACTGATCATGCACTGATCAGTGGCTATCATGCACTGATCACGTGGCTGATCATGCACTGATCACGTGACTGATCATGCACTGATCACTGGCTATCATGCACTGATCACGTGGCTATCATGCACTGATCACGTGGCTGATCATGCACTGATCACGTGACTGATCATGCACTGATCACGTCTATATCATGCACTGATCACGTGACTGATCATGCACTGATCACGTGGCTGATCATGCACTGATCACGTGACTGATCATGCACTGATCACGTGGCTATCATGCACTGATCACGTGGCTGATCATGCAATGATCACGTAGCTATCATGCACTGATCACGTGACTGATCATGCACTGATCACGATTGATCATGCACTGATCAGTGACTGATCATGCACTGATCACGTGACTGATCATGCACTGATCACGTGACTGATCATGCACTGATCACGTGGCTATCATGCACTGATCACGTGGCTGATCATGCACTGATCACGTGGCTACCATACTGATCACGTGACTGATCATGCACTGATCACGTGGCTGATCATGCACTGATCACGTGGCTGATCATGCACTGATCACGTGACTGATCATGCACTGATCACGTGGCTGATCATGCACTGATCACGTGACTGATCATGCACTGATCACGTGACTGATCATGCACTGATCACGTGACTGATCATGCACTGATCACGTAACTGATCATGCACTGATCACGTGGCTGATCATGCACTGATCACGTGACTGATCATGCACTGATCACGTGACTGATCATGCACTGATCACGTGGCTATCATGCACTGATCACGTGGCTGATCATGCACTGATCACGTGACTGATCATGCACTGATCACTGGCTATCATGCACTGATCACGTGGCTATCATGCACTGATCACGTGGCTGATCATGCACTGATCACGTGACTGATCATGCACTGATCACGTGATATCATGCACTGATCACGTGACTGATCATGCACTGATCACGTGGTGATCATGCACTGATCACGTGACTGATCATGCACTGATCACGTGGCTATCATGCACTGATCACGTGGCTGATCATGCACTGATCACGTAGCTACCATGCACTGATCACGTGACTGATCATGCACTGATCACGTTGATCATGCACTGATCACGTGACTGATCATGCACTGATCACGTGACTGATCATGCACTGATCACGTGGCTATCATGCACTGATCACGTGGCTGATCATGCACTGATCACGTGCCTGATCATGCACTGATCACATGGCTGATCATGCACTGATCACGTGACTGATCATGCACTGATCACGTGGCTATCATGCACTACTCACGTGGCTGATCATGCAATGATCACGTAGCTACCATGTACTGGTCACGTGACTGATCATGCACTGATCACGTGACTGATCATGCACTGATCACGTGCCTGATCATGCACTGATCACGTGACTGATCATGCACTGATCACATAGCTATCATGCACTGATCACGTGGCTGATCATGCACTGATCACGTGGCTGATCATGCACTGATACCGTGACTGAGCATGGACTGATCACATGACTATCATGTAGTGATCACGTGACTTAATGCACTGATCATGTGACTGATCATGCACTGATCATGTTTGCTATCATACACTGATCATGTGCCTCTGGAGGCAATGAACAAAGAGCTGAGTAGGCACGAATCAAACAGTCAGCAGGCACTAATCATGGAACTCAGCTGTGAGGAATCATGCTGCTCAGCTGGCAATAATCAAGCAGCTGAGCAGGCAGGAATTACGCAGCACAGCTGGCAATTGTCAAGCAGATGACAGGCAGGAATCGTGCAGCTCAGCTGGCAATTGTCAAGCAGATGAGCAGACAGTAATCACGCAGCTCAGCAGGCCCTGATCACGTGACTGAGCATGCACTGTTCACGTGAATCATGCTGCTCAGCTGGCAATAATCAAGCAGCTGAGCAGGCAGGAATTACACAGCACAGCTGACAATTGTCAAGCAGATGACAGGCAGGAATCGTGCAGCTCAGCTGGCAATTGTCAAGCAGATGAGCAGACAGTAATCACGCAGCTCAGCAGGCCCTGATCACGTGACTGAGCATGCACTGTTCACGTGGCTGATCATACACTGATCACGTGACTGATCATGCACTGATCACTTGGATATCATGCACTGATCACGTGGCTGATCATACACTGTTCACGTGTCTGACCATGCACTGATCACGTGGCTGATCATACACTGCTCACGTAACTGATCATGCACTGATCACGTGGCTATCATGCACTGATCACGTGGCTGAACATGCACAGATCACGTGGCTGATCACACACTGTCACGTGACTATCATGCACTGATCACGTGGCACTCATGCACTGATCACGTGGCTGATCATACTCTGATCACGTGACTGATCATGCACACATCACGTGGCTATCATGCACTGCTCACGTGGTCGTCATGGAATGATCACGAAGCTACCATATACTGGTCACGTGACTGATCATGCACTGATCACGTAAATGATCATGCACTGTTCACGTGACTGATCATTCACTGCTCACGTTACTGATCATGCACTGATCACGTGGCTATCATGCACTGATCACGTGGCTGATCATGCAACGATCACGTAGCAACCATGTACTGGTCACGTGACTGATCATGCACTGATCACGTAATTGATCATGCACTGATCACGTGGCTCATCATGCACTGATCACGTGGCTGATCACACTGATCACGTGACTGATCATGCACTGATCACGTGACTAATCATGCACTGATCACGTGGCTATCATGCACTGATCACGTGGATATCATGCACTGATCACGTGGCTGATCACACACGTATCACGTGACTGATCATGCACTGATCACGTGGCTATCATGCACTGATCACGTGGCTGATCATGCACTGATCACGTGGCTATCATGCACTGATCACGTGGCTGATCATGCACTGATCACGCTATCATGCACTGATCACGTGACTGATCATGCACTGATCACGTGGCTGATCATGCACTGATCACGTGACTGATCATGCACTGATCACGTGGCTGATCATGCACTGATCACGCAGCTACCATGTACTGGTCACATGACTGATCATGCACTGATCACGTAATTGATCATGCACTGATCACCTGGCTTATCATGCATTGATCATGTGACTGATCATGTGCTGATCATGTTTCGTGTCATACACTGATCATGTGCCTCTGGAGGCAATGAACAAAGAGCTGAGTAGGCAGGAATCAGTAGGCAATAATCATGGAACTCAGCTCTGAGAAATCATGCTGCTCAGCTGGCAATAATCAAGCAGATGAGCAGGCAGGAATTATGCAGCACAGCTGGCAATTGTCAAGCAGATGACAGGCAGGAATCGTGCAGCTCAGCTGGCAATTGTCAAGCAGATGAGCAGACAGTAATCACGCAGCTCAGCAGGCCCTGATCACGTGACTGAGCATGCACTGTTCACGTGGCTGATCATACACTGATCACGTGACTGATCATGCACTGATCACGTGGCTATCATGCACTGATCACGTGGCTGATCATGCACTGATCACGTAATTGTCATGCACTGATCACGTGGCTATCATGCACTGATCACGTGGCTGATCATGCACTGATCACGTGACTGATCATGCACTGATCACGTGGCTGATCATGCACTGATCACGTGGCTATCATGCACTGATCACGTGGCTGATCATGCACTGATCACGTAGCTACCATGTACTGATCACGTGACTGATCATGCACTGATCACGTAATTGATCATGCACTGATCACGTGGCTGATCATGCACTGATCACGTGGCTGATCATACACTGATCACGTGACTGATCATGCACTGATCACGTGGCTGATCATGCACTGATCACGTGACTGATCATGCACTGATCACGTGTCTGATCATGCACTGATCACGTGGCTATCATGCACTGCTCACGTGGCTGATCATGCATGATCACGCAGCTACCATGTACTGGTCACATGACTGATCATGCACTGATCACGTGACTGATCATGCACTGATCACGTGGCTATCATGCACTACTCACGTGGCTGATCATGCAATGATCATGTAGCTACCATGTACAGGTCACGTGAATGATCATACACCCATCAGGTGACTGATCATGCACTGATCACGTGGCTATCATGCACTGATCACGAGACTGATCATGCACTGATCACGTCTATATCATGCACTGATCACATGACTGCCCATGCACTGATCACGTGGATGATCATACACTAATCATGTGACAGATCATGCACTGATCACGTGGCTGATCATGCACTGATACCGTGACTGAGCATGGACTGATCACATGACTATCATGTAGTGATCACGTGACTTAATGGCGCTGATCATGTGACTGATCATGCGCTGATCATGTTTGCTATCATACACTGATCATGTGCCTCTGGAGGCAATAAACAAAGAGCTGAGTAGGCACGAATCAAAAGTCAGCAGGCAATAATCATGGAACTCAGCTGTGAGGAATCATGCTGCTCAGCTGGCAATAATCAAGCAGCTGAGCAGGCAGGAATTACGCAGCACAGCTGGCAATTGTCAAGCAGATGACAGGCAGGAATCGTGCAGCTCAGCTGGCAATTGTCAAGCAGATGAGCAGACAGTAATCACGCAGCTCAGCAGGCCCTGATCACGTGACTGAGCATGCACTGTTCACGTGGCTGATCATACACTGATCACGTGATTGATCATGCACTGATCACTTGGATATCATGCACTGATCACGTGGCTGATCATACACTGTTCACGTGTCTGACCATGCACTGATCACGTGGCTGATCATACACTGCTCACGTACTGATCATGCACTGATCACGTGGCTATCATGCACTGATCACGTGGCTGAACATGCACTGTTCACGTGGCTGATCACACACCTGTCACGTGACATATCATGCACTGATCACGTGGCACTCATGCACTGATCACGTGGCTGATCATACTCTGCTCACGTAACTCATCATGCACACATCACGTGGCTATCATGCACTGCTCACGTGGCTCGTCATGGAATGATCACGTAGCTACCATATACTGGTCACGTGACTGATCATGCACAGATCACGTAAATGATCATGCACTGTTCACGTGACTGATCATGTACTGATCACGTGACTGATCATGCACTGATCACGTGGCTATCATGCTCTGCTCACGTGGCTGATCATGCAACGATCACGTAGCAACCATGTACTGGTCACGTGACTGATCATGCACTGATCACGTAATTGATCCTGCACTGATCACGTGGCTCATCATGCACTGATCACGTGGCTGATCACACTGTATCACGTGACTGATCATGCATGATCACGTGACTATCATGCACTGATCACGTGGCTATCATGCACTGATCACGTGGATATCATGCACTGATCACGTGGCTGATCACACACGTATCACGTGACTGATCATGCACTGATCACGTGGCTATCATGCACTGATCACGTGGCTATCATGCACTGATATCATGCACTGATCACGTGGCTGATCATGCACACGTATCACGTGACTGATCATGCACTGATCACGTGGCTGATCATGCACTGATCACGTGACTGATCATGCACTGATCACGTGACTGATCATGCACTGATCACGTGGCTGATCATGCACTGATCACGTGACTGATCATGCACTGATCACGTGACTGATCATGCACTGATCACGTGACTGATCATGCACTGATCACGTAATTGATCATGCACTGATCACGTGGCTGATCATGCACTGATCACGTGACTGATCATGCACTGATCACGTGACTGATCATGCACTGATCAGTGGCTATCATGCACTGATCACGTGGCTGATCATGCACTGATCACGTGACTGATCATGCACTGATCACTGGCTATCATGCACTGATCACGTGGCTATCATGCACTGATCACGTGGCTGATCATGCACTGATCACGTGACTGATCATGCACTGATCACGTCTATATCATGCACTGATCACATGACTGATCATGCACTGATCACGTGCATGATCATACACTGATCATGTGACTGATCATGCACTGATCACGTGGCTATCATGCACTGATCACGTGGCTGATCATGCACTGATCACGTAGCTACCATGCACTGATCACGTGACTGATCATGCACTGATCACGTAATTGATCATGCACTGATCAGTGACTGATCATGCACTGATCACGTGACTGATCATGCACTGATCACGTGACTGATCATGCACTGATCACGTGGCTATCATGCACTGATCACGTGGCTGATCATGCACTGATCACGTAGCTATCATGCACTGATCACGTGACTGATCATGCACTGATCACGTGGCTGATCATGCACTGATCACGTGGCTGATCATGCACTGATCACGTGACTGATCATGCACTGATCACGTGACTGATCATGCACTGATCACGTGGCTATCATGCACTACTCACGTGGCTGATCATGCAATGATCATGTAGCTACCATGTACTGGTCACGTGACTGATCATACACCCATCAGGTGACTGATCATGCACTGATCACGTGCCTGATCATGCACTGATCACGTGACTGATCATGCACTGATCACGTGGCTATCATGCACTGATCACGTGGCTGATCATGCACTGATCACGTGGCTGATCATGCACTGATACCGTGACTGAGCATGGACTGATCACATGACTATCATGTAGTGATCACGTGACTTAATGGCGCTGATCATGTGACTGATCATGCGCTGATCATGTTTGCTATCATACACTGATCATGTGCCTCTGGAGGCAATAAACAAAGAGCTGAGTAGGCACGAATCAAACAGTCAGCAGGCACTAATCATGGAACTCAGCTGTGAGGAATCATGCTGCTCAGCTGGCAATAATCAAGCAGCTGAGCAGGCAGGAATTACGCAGCACAGCTGGCAATTGTCAAGCAGATGACAGGCAGGAATCGTGCAGCTCAGCTGGCAATTGTCAAGCAGATGAGCAGACAGTAATCACGCAGCTCAGCAGGCCCTGATCACGTGACTGAGCATGCACTATCACGTGAATCATGCTGCTCAGCTGGCAATAATCAAGCAGCTGATCAGGCAGGAATTACACAGCACAGCTGGCAATTGTCAAGCAGATGACAGGCAGGAATCATGCAGCTCAGCTGGCAATTGTCAAGCAGATGAGCAGACAGTAATCACGCAGCTCAGCAGGCACTGATCACGTGACTGATCATGCACTGATCACGTGGCTGATCATACACTGATCACGTGACTGATCATGCACTGATCACGTGGATATCATGCACTGATCACGTGGCTGATCATACACTGATCACGTGTCTGATCATGCACTGATCACGTGGCTGATCATGCACTGATCACGTAACTGATCATGCACTGATCACGTGGCTATCATGCACTGATCACGTGGCTGATCATGCACTGATCACGTGGCTGATCACACACTGTCACGTGACTATCATGCACTGATCACGTGGCACTCATGCACTGATCACGTGGCTGATCATACTGATCACGTGACTGATCATGCACTGATCACGTGGCTATCATGCACTGATCACGTGGCTGTCATGGAATGATCACGAAGCTATCATATACTGGTCACGTGACTGATCATGCACTGATCACGTAAATGATCATGCACTGATCACGTGACTGATCATGCACTGATCACGTGACTGATCATGCACTGATCACGTGGCTGATCATGCACTGATCACGTGGCTGATCATGCACTGATCACGTGGCTGATCACAATGTATCACGTGACTGATCATGCACTGATCACGTGACTGATCATGCACTGATCACGTGGCTATCATGCACTGATCACGTGGCTATCATGCACTGATCACGTGGCTGATCACACACTATCACGTGACTGATCATGCACTGATCACGTGGCTATCATGCACTGATCACGTGGCTGATCATGCACTGATCACGTGGCTATCATGCACTGATCACGTGGCTGATCATGCACTGATCACGTGGCTGATCATGCACTGATCACGTGACTATCATGCACTGATCACGTGACTGATCATGCACTGATCACGTGGCTGATCATGCACTGATCACGTGACTGATCATGCACTGATCACGTGGCTGATCATGCACTGATCACGTGACTGATCATGCACTGATCACGTGGCTTATCATGCATTGATCATGTGACTGATCATGTGCTGATCATGTTTGTGTCATACACTGATCATGTGCCTCTGGAGGCAATGAACAAAGAGCTGAGTAGGCACGAATCAGTAGGCAATAATCATGGAACTCAGCTCTGAGAAATCATGCTGCTCAGCTGGCAATAATCAAGCAGCTGAGCAGGCAGGAATTATGCAGCACAGCTGGCAATTGTCAAGCAGATGACAGGCAGGAATCGTGCAGCTCAGCTGGCAATTGTCAAGCAGATGAGCAGACAGTAATCACGCAGCTCAGCAGGCCCTGATCACGTGACTGAGCATGCACTGTTCACGTGGCTGATCATACACTGATCACGTGACTGATCATGCACTGATCACGTGGCTATCATGCACTGATCACGTGACTGATCATGCACTGATCACGTGGCTGTCATGCACTGATCACGTGGCTATCATGCACTGATCACGTGGCTGATCATGCACTGATCACGTGACTGATCATGCACTGATCACGTGGCTGATCATGCACTGATCACGTGGCTATCATGCACTGATCACGTGGCTGATCATGCACTGATCACGTGGCTACCATGCACTGATCACGTGACTGATCATGCACTGATCACGTAACTGATCATGCACTGATCACGTGGCTGATCATGCACTGATCACGTGGCTGATCATGCACTGATCACGTGACTGATCATGCACTGATCACGTGGCTGATCATGCACTGATCACGTGACTGATCATGCACTGATCACGTGACTGATCATGCACTGATCACGTGGCTATCATGCACTGATCACGTGGCTGATCATGCATGATCACGCAGCTACCATGTACTGATCACGTGACTGATCATGCACTGATCATGTGACTGATCATGCACTGATCACGTGGCTATCATGCACTGATCACGTGGCTGTCATGCAATGATCACGTAGCTACCATATACTGATCACGTGACTGATCATGCACTGATCACGTGGCTGATCATGCACTGATCACGTGACTGATCATGCACTGATCACGTGACTGATCATGCACTGATCACGTGGCTATCATGCACTGATCACGTGGCTGATCATGCAACTGATCACGTAGGAACCATGTACTGTCACGTGACTGATCATGCACTGATCACGTAATTGATCATGCACTGATCACGTGGCTGATCATGCACTGATCACGTGGCTGATCACACACGATCACGTGACTGATCATGCACTGATCACGTGACTATCATGCACTGATCACGTGGCTATCATGCACTGATCACGTGGATATCATGCACTGATCACGTGGCTGATCATGCACTGATCACGTGGCTCTCATGCACTGATCACGTGACTGATCATGCACTGATCACGTGATTGATCATGCACTGATCACGTGGCTATCATGCACTGATCACGTGGCTGATCATGCACTGATCACGTGCTATCATGCACTGATCACGTGGCTGATCATGCACTGATCACGGGACTGATCATGCACTGATCACGGGCTATCATGCACTGATCACATGACTGATCATGCACTGATCACGTGGCTGATCATGCACTGATCACGTGACTGATCATGCACTGATCACGTGACTGATCATGCACTGATCACGTGGCTGATCATGCACTGATCACGTGACTGATCATGCACTGATCACGTGGCTGATCATGCACTGATCACGTGGCTGATCATGCACTGATCACGTGACTGATCATGCACTGATCACGTGGCTATCATGCACTGATCACGTGGCTGATCATGCACTGATCACGTAGCTATCATGCACTGATCACGTGACTGATCATGCACTGATCACGTGACTGATCATGCACTGATCACGTGACTGATCATGCACTGATCACGTGACTGATCATGCACTGATCACGTGGCTATCATGCACTGATCACGTGGCTGATCATGCAATGATCACGTAGCAACCATGTACTGATCACGTGACTGATCATGCACTGATCACGTAATTGATCATGCACTGATCACGTGACTGATCATGCACTGATCACGTGGCTGATCACACACTGATCACGTGACTGATCATGCACTGATCACGTGGCTATCATGCACTGATCACGTGGCTGATCATGCACTGATCACGTGGCTATCATGCACTGATCACGTGGCTGATCATGCACTGATCACGTAGCTATCATGCACTGATCACGTGACTGATCATGCACTGATCACGTGGCTGATCATGCACTGATCACGTGGCTGATCATGCACTGATCACGTGACTGATCATGCACTGATCACGTGACTGATCATGCACTGATCACGTGGCTATCATGCACTGATCACGTGGCTGATCATGCACTGATCACGTGGCTATCATGCACTGATCACGTGACTGATCATGCACTGATCACGTGGCTATCATGCACTGATCACGTGGCTGATCATGCACTGATCACGTGGCTATCATGCACTGATCACGTGACTGATCATGCACTGATCACGTGACTGATCATGCACTGATCACGTGACTGATCATGCACTGATCACGTGACTGATCATGCACTGATCACGTGACTGATCATGCACTGATCACGTGGCTGATCATGCACTGATCACGCAGCTATCATGCACTGATCACGTGACTGATCATGCACTGATCACGTGACTGATCATGCACTGATCACGTGGCTTATCATGCACTGATCATGTGACTGATCATGTGCTGATCATGTTTCTGTCATACACTGATCATGTGCCTCTGGAGGCAATGAACAAAGAGCTGAGTAGGCACGAATCAGTCAGGCAATAATCATGGAACTCAGCTCTGAGAAATCATGCTGCTCAGCTGGCAATAATCAAGCAGCTGAGCAGGCAGGAATTATGCAGCACAGCTGGCAATTGTCAAGCAGATGACAGGCAGGAATCGTGCAGCTCAGCTGGCAATTGTCAAGCAGATGAGCAGACAGTAATCACGCAGCTCAGCAGGCCCTGATCACGTGACTGAGCATGCACTGTTCACGTGGCTGATCATACACTGATCACGTGACTGATCATGCACTGATCACGTGACTGATCATGCACTGATCACGTGGCTGATCATGCACTGATCACGTGGCTGATCATGCACTGATCACGTGACTGATCATGCACTGATCACGTGACTGATCATGCACTGATCACGTGGCTATCATGCACTGATCACGTGGCTGATCATGCACTGATCACGTGACTGATCATGCACTGATCACGTGACTGATCATGCACTGATCACGTGACTGATCATGCACTGATCACGTGGCTGATCATGCACTGATCACGTGGCTGATCATGCACTGATCACGTGACTGATCATGCACTGATCACGTGACTGATCATGCACTGATCACGTGGCTATCATGCACTGATCACGTGGCTGATCATGCACTGATCACGTGACTGATCATGCACTGATCACTGGCTATCATGCACTGATCACGTGGCTATCATGCACTGATCACGTGGCTGATCATGCACTGATCACGTGACTGATCATGCACTGATCACGTCTATATCATGCACTGATCACGTGACTGATCATGCACTGATCACGTGGATGATCATACACTGATCACGTGACTGATCATGCACTGATCACGTGGCTATCATGCACTGATCACGTGGCTGATCATGCAATGATCACGTAGCTACCATGTACTGGTCACGTGACTGATCATGCACTGATCACGTAATTGATCATGCACTGATCACGTGACTGATCATGCACTGATCACGTGACTGATCATGCACTGATCACGTGACTGATCATGCACTGATCACGTGGCTATCATGCACTGATCACGTGGCTGATCATGCACTGATCACGTAGCTACCATGCACTGATCACGTGACTGATCATGCACTGATCACGTGGCTGATCATGCACTGATCACGTGGCTGATCATGCACTGATCACGTGACTGATCATGCACTGATCACGTGACTGATCATGCACTGATCACGTGGCTATCATGCACTGATCACGTGGCTGATCATGCACTGATCACGTGCCTGATCATGCACTGATCACATGACTGATCATGCACTGATCACGTGACTGATCATGCACTGATCACGTGGCTATCATGCACTACTCACGTGGCTGATCATGCAATGATCATGTAGCTACCATGTACTGGTCACGTGACTGATCATACACCCATCAGGTGACTGATCATGCACTGATCACGTGCCTGATCATGCACTGATCACGTGACTGATCATGCACTGATCACATAGCTATCATGAACTGATCACGTGGCTGATCATGCACTGATCACGTGGCTGATCATGCACTGATACCGTGACTGAGCATGGACTGATCACATGACTATCATGTAGTGATCACGTGACTTAATGGCGCTGATCATGTGACTGATCATGCGCTGATCATGTTTGCTATCATACACTGATCATGTGCCTCTGGAGGCAATAAACAAAGAGCTGAGTAGGCACGAATCAAACAGTCAGCAGGCAATAATCATGGAACTCAGCTGTGAGGAATCATGCTGCTCAGCTGGCAATAATCAAGCAGCTGAGCAGGCAGGAATTACGCAGCACAGCTGGCAATTGTCAAGCAGATGACAGGCAGGAATCGTGCAGCTCAGCTGGCAATTGTCAAGCAGATGAGCAGACAGTAATCACGCAGCTCAGCAGGCCCTGATCACGTGACTGAGCATGCACTATTCACGTGAATCATGCTGCTCAGCTGGCAATGATCATGCAGCTGATCAGGCAGGAATTACACAGCACAGCTGGCAATTGTCAAGCAGATGACAGGCAGGAATCGTGCAGCTCAGCTGGCAATTGTCAAGCAGACGAGCAGACAGTAATCACGCAGCTCATCAGGCACTGATCACGTGACTGATCATGCACTGATCACGTGGCTGATCATACACTGATCACGTGACTGATCATGCACTGATCACGTGGATATCATGCACTGATCACGTGGCTGATCATACACTGATCACGTGTCTGATCATGCACTGATCACGTGGCTGATCATGCACTGCTCACGTAACTGATCATGCACTGATCACGTGGCTATCATGCACTGATCACGTGGCTGATCATGCACTGATCACGTGGCTGATCACACACTGTCACGTGACTATCATGCACTGATCACGTGGCACTCATGCACTGATCACGTGGCTGATCATACACTGATCACGTGACTGATCATGCACTGATCACGTGGCTATCATGCACTGATCACGTGGCTGTCATGCAATGATCATGAAGCTATCATATACTGGTCACGTGACTGATCATGCACTGATCACGAATGATCATGCACTGATCACGTGACTGATCATGCACTGATCACGTGACTGATCATGCACTGATCACGTGACTGATCATGCACTGATCACGTGGCTGATCATGCACTGATCACGTGGCTGATCACACTGATCACGTGACTGATCATGCACTGATCACGTGACTGATCATGCACTGATCACGTGGCTATCATGCACTGATCACGTGGCTATCATGCACTGATCACGTGACTGATCATGCACTGATCACGTGGCTGATCATGCACTGATCACGTGACTGATCATGCACTGATCACGTGGCTGATCATGCACTGATCACGCAGCTACCATGCACTGGTCACATGACTGATCATGCACTGATCACGTGACTGATCATGCACTGATCACGTGGCTTATCATGCACTGATCATGTGACTGATCATGTGCTGATCATGTTTCTGTCATACACTGATCATGTGCCTCTGGAGGCAATGAACAAAGAGCTGAGTAGGCAGGAATCAGTAGGCAATAATCATGGAACTCAGCTCTGAGAAATCATGCTGCTCAGCTGGCAATAATCAAGTAGATGAGCAGGCAGGAATTATGCAGCACAGGTGGCAATTGTCAAGCAGATGACAGGCAGGAATCGTGCAGCTCAGCTGGCAATTGTCAAGCAGATGAGCAGACAGTAATCACGCAGCTCAGCAGGCCCTGATCACGTGACTGAGCATGCACTGTTCACGTGGCTGATCACACACTGATCACGTGACTGATCATGCACTGATCACGTGGCTATCATGCACTGATCACGTGATTGATCATGCACTGATCACGTAACTGTCATGCACTGATCACGTGGCTATCATGCACTGATCACGTGGCTGATCATGCACTGATCACGTGACTGATCATGCACTGATCACGTGGCTGATCATGCACTGATCACGTGGCTATCATGCACTGATCACGTGGCTGATCATGCAATGATCACGTAGCTACCATGTACTGATCACGTGACTGATCATGCACTGATCACGTAATTGATCATGCACTGATCACGTGGCTGATCATGCACTGATCACGTGGCTGATCATGCACTGATCACGTGACTGATCATGCACTGATCACGTGGCTGATCATGCACTGATCACGTGACTGATCATGCACTGATCACGTGTCTGATCATGCACTGATCACGTGGCTATCATGCACTGCTCACGTGGCTGATCATGCATGATCACGCAGCTACCATGTACTGGTCACATGACTGATCATGCACTGATCACGTGACTGATCATGCAGTGATCACGTGGCTATCATGCACTACTCACGTGGCTGATCATGCAATGATCATGTAGCTACCATGTACAGGTCACGTGAATGATCATACACCCATCAGGTGACTGATCATGCACTGATCACGTGGCTATCATGCACTGATCACGAGACTGATCATGCACTGATCACGTCTATATCATGCACTGATCACATGACTGCCCATGCACTGATCACGTGGATGATCATACACTAATCATGTGACAGATCATGCACTGATCACGTGGCTGATCATGCACTGATACCGTGACTGAGCATGGACTGATCACATGACTATCATGTAGTGATCACGTGACTTAATGGCGCTGATCATGTGACTGATCATGCGCTGATCATGTTTGCTATCATACACTGATCATGTGCCTCTGGAGGCAATAAACAAAGAGCTGAGTAGGCACGAATCAAAAGTCAGCAGGCAATAATCATGGAACTCAGCTGTGAGGAATCATGCTGCTCAGCTGGCAATAATCAAGCAGCTGAGCAGGCAGGAATTACGCAGCACAGCTGGCAATTGTCAAGCAGATGACAGGCAGGAATCGTGCAGCTCAGCTGGCAATTGTCAAGCAGATGAGCAGACAGTAATCACGCAGCTCAGCAGGCCCTGATCACGTGACTGAGCATGCACTGTTCACGTGGCTGATCATACACTGATCACGTGATTGATCATGCACTGATCACTTGGATATCATGCACTGATCACGTGGCTGATCATACACTGTTCACGTGTCTGACCATGCACTGATCACGTGGCTGATCATACACTGCTCACGTAACTGATCATGCACTGATCACGTGGCTATCATGCACTGATCACGTGGCTGAACATGCACTGTTCACGTGGCTGATCACACACCTGTCACGTGACATATCATGCACTGATCACGTGGCACTCATGCACTGATCACGTGGCTGATCATACTCTGCTCACGTAACTCATCATGCACACATCACGTGGCTATCATGCACTGCTCACGTGGTTCGTCATGGAATGATCACGTAGCTACCATATACTGGTCACGTGACTGATCATGCACAGATCACGTAAATGATCATGCACTGTTCACGTGACTGATCATGTACTGATCACGTGACTGATCATGCACTGATCACGTGGCTATCATGCTCTGCTCACGTGGCTGATCATGCAATGATCACGTAGCAACCATGTACTGGTCACGTGACTGATCATGCACTGATCACGTAATTGATCCTGCACTGATCACGTGGCTCATCATGCACTGATCCGTGGCTGATCACACTGTATCACGTGACTGATCATGCATGATCACGTGACTATCATGCACTGATCACGTGGCTATCATGCACTGATCACGTGGATATCATGCACTGATCACGTGGCTGATCACACACGTATCACGTGACTGATCATGCACTGATCACGTGGCTATCATGCACTGATCACGTGGCTATCATGCACTGATATCATGCACTGATCACGTGGCTGATCACACACGATCACGTGACTGATCATGCACTGATCACGTGGCTGATCATGCACTGATCACGTGACTGATCATGCACTGATCACGTGACTGATCATGCACTGATCACGTGGCTGATCATGCACTGATCACGTGACTGATCATGCACTGATCACGTGACTGATCATGCACTGATCACGTGGCTGATCATGCACTGATCACGTGACTGATCATGCACTGATCACGTGACTGATCATGCACTGATCACGTGACTGATCATGCACTGATCACGTGACTGATCATGCACTGATCAGTGGCTATCATGCACTGATCACGTGGCTGATCATGCACTGATCACGTGACTGATCATGCACTGATCACTGGCTATCATGCACTGATCACGTGGCTATCATGCACTGATCACGTGGCTGATCATGCACTGATCTGAGACTGATCATGCACTGATCACGTCTATATCATGCACTGATCACATGACTGCCCATGCACTGATCACCCGCATGAACATACACTGATCACGTGACTGATCATGCACTGATCACGTGGCTATCATGCACTGATCACGTGGCTGATCATGCAATGATCACGTAGCTACCATGCACTGATCACGTGACTGATCATGCACTGATCACGTAATTGATCATGCACTGATCAGTTGACTGATCATGCACTGATCACGTGACTGATCATGCACTGATCACGTGACTGATCATGCACTGATCACGTGGCTATCATGCACTGATCACGTGGCTGATCATGCACTGATCACGTAGCTATCATGCACTGATCACGTGACTGATCATGCACTGATCACGTGGCTGATCATGCACTGATCACGTGGCTGATCATGCACTGATCACGTGACTGATCATGCACTGATCACGTGACTGATCATGCACTGATCACGTGGCTATCATGCACTGATCACGTGGCTGATCATGCACTGATCACGTGCCTGATCATGCACTGATCACGTGACTGATCATGCACTGATCACGTGACTGATCATGCACTGATCACGTGGCTATCATGCACTACTCACGTGGCTGATCATGCAATGATCATGTAGCTACCATGTACTGGTCACGTGACTGATCATGCACCCATCAGGTGACTGATCATGCACTGATCACGTGCCTGATCATGCACTGATCACGTGACTGATCATGCACTGATCACGTAGCTATCATGCACTGATCACGTGGCTGATCATGCACTGATCACGTGGCTGATCATGCACTGATACCGTGACTGAGCATGGACTGATCACATGACTATCATGTAGTGATCACGTGACTTAATGGCGCTGATCATGTGACTGATCATGCGCTGATCATGTTTGCTATCATACACTGATCATGTGCCTCTGGAGGCAATAAACAAAGAGCTGAGTAGGCACGAATCAAACAGTCAGCAGGCACTAATCATGGAACTCAGCTGTGAGGAATCATGCTGCTCAGCTGGCAATAATCAAGCAGCTGAGCAGGCAGGAATTACGCAGCACAGCTGGCAATTGTCAAGCAGATGACAGGCAGGAATCGTGCAGCTCAGCTGGCAATTGTCAAGCAGATGAGCAGACAGTAATCACGCAGCTCAGCAGGCCCTGATCACGTGACTGAGCATGCACTATTCACGTGAATCATGCTGCTCAGCTGGCAATAATCAAGCAGCTGAGCAGGCAGGAATTACACAGCACAGCTGGCAATTGTCAAGCAGATGACAGGCAGGAATCGTGCAGCTCAGCTGGCAATTGTCAAGCAGATGAGCAGACAGTAATCACGCAGCTCAGCAGGCACTGATCACGTGACTGAGCATGCACTGTTCACGTGGCTGATCATACACTGATCACGTGATTGATCATGCACTGATCACTTGGATATCATGCACTGATCACGTGGCTGATCATACACTGTTCACGTGTCTGACCATGCACTGATCACGTGGCTGATCATACACTGCTCACGTAACTGATCATGCACTGATCACGTGGCTATCATGCACTGATCACGTGGCTGATCATGCACTGATCACGTGGCTGATCACACACTGTCACGTGACATATCATGCACTGATCACGTGGCACTCATGCACTGATCACGTGGCTGATCATACTCTGCTCACGTAACTGATCATGCACACATCACGTGGCTATCATGCACTGCTCACGTGGCTGTCATGGAATGATCACGAAGCTATCATATACTGGTCACGTGACTGATCATGCACTGATCACGTAAATGATCATGCACTGATCACGTGACTGATCATGCACTGATCACGTGACTGATCATGCACTGATCACGTGGCTGATCATGCACTGATCACGTGGCTGATCATGCACTGATCACGTGGCTGATCACACTGTATCACGTGACTGATCATGCACTGATCACGTGACTGATCATGCACTGATCACGTGGCTATCATGCACTGATCACGTGGCTATCATGCACTGATCACGTGGCTGATCACACACTATCACGTGACTGATCATGCACTGATCACGTGGCTATCATGCACTGATCACGTGGCTATCATGCACTGATCACGTGGCTATCATGCACTGATCACGTGGCTGATCATGCACTGATCACGTGGCTGATCATGCACTGATCACGTGGCTATCATGCACTGATCACGTGACTGATCATGCACTGATCACGTGGCTGATCATGCACTGATCACGTGGCTGATCATGCACTGATCACGTAGCTACCATGCACTGGATCACGTGACTGATCATGCACTGATCACGTGACTGATCATGCACTGATCACGTGGCTGATCATGCACTGATCACGTGGCTGATCACACTGATCACGTGACTGATCATGCACTGATCACGTGACTGATCATGCACTGATCACGTGGCTATCATGCACTGATCACGTGGCTATCATGCACTGATCACGTGGCTGATCATGCACTGATCACGTGACTGATCATGCACTGATCACGTGGCTATCATGCACTGATCACGTGGCTGATCATGCACTGATCACGTGGCTATCATGCACTGATCACGTGGCTGATCATGCACTGATCACGTAGCTATCATGCACTGATCACGTGACTGATCATGCACTGATCACGTGGCTGATCATGCACTGATCACGTGACTGATCATGCACTGATCACGTGGCTGATCATGCACTGATCACGCAGCTACCATGCACTGATCACATGACTGATCATGCACTGATCACGTAATTGATCATGCACTGATCACGTGGCTTATCATGCACTGATCATGTGACTGATCATGTGCTGATCATGTTTGTGTCATACACTGATCATGTGCCTCTGGAGGCAATGAACAAAGAGCTGAGTAGGCAGGAATCAGTAGGCAATAATCATGGAACTCAGCTCTGAGAAATCATGCTGCTCAGCTGGCAATAATCAAGTAGATGAGCAGGCAGGAATTATGCAGCACAGGTGGCAATTGTCAAGCAGATGACAGGCAGGAATCGTGCAGCTCAGCTGGCAATTGTCAAGCAGATGAGCAGACAGTAATCACGCAGCTCAGCAGGCCCTGATCACGTGACTGAGCATGCACTGTTCACGTGGCTGATCATACACTATCACGTGACTGATCATGCACTGATCACGTGGCTATCATGCACTGATCACGTGATTGATCATGCACTGATCACGTAATTGTCATGCACTGATCACGTGGCTATCATGCACTGATCACGTGGCTGATCATGCACTGATCACGTGACTGATCATGCACTGATCACGTGGCTGATCATGCACTGATCACGTGGCTATCATGCACTGATCACGTGGCTGATCATGCACTGATCACGTAGCTACCATGTACTGGTCACGTGACTGATCATGCACTGATCACGTAATTGATCATGCACTGATCACGTGGCTGATCATGCACTGATCACGTGGCTGATCATGCACTGATCACGTGACTGATCATGCACTGATCACGTGGCTGATCATGCACTGATCACGTGACTGATCATGCACTGATCACGTGTCTGATCATGCACTGATCACGTGGCTATCATGCACTGCTCACGTGGCTGATCATGCGATGATCACGCAGCTACCATGTACTGGTCACATGACTGATCATGCACTGATCACGTGACTGATCATGCAGTGATCACGTGGCTATCATGCACTACTCACGTGGCTGATCATGCAATGATCATGTAGCTACCATGTACAGGTCACGTGAATGATCATACACCCATCAGGTGACTGATCATGCACTGATCACGTGGCTATCATGCACTGATCACGAGACTGATCATGCACTGATCACGTCTATATCATGCACTGATCACATGACTGCCCATGCACTGATCACGTGGATGATCATACACTAATCATGTGACAGATCATGCACTGATCACGTGGCTGATCATGCACTGATACCGTGACTGAGCATGGACTGATCACATGACTATCATGTAGTGATCACGTGACTTAATGGCGCTGATCATGTGACTGATCATGCGCTGATCATGTTTGCTATCATACACTGATCATGTGCCTCTGGAGGCAATAAACAAAGAGCTGAGTAGGCACGAATCAAACAGTCAGCAGGCAATAATCATGGAACTCAGCTGTGAGGAATCATGCTGCTCAGCTGGCAATAATCAAGCAGCTGAGCAGGCAGGAATTACGCAGCACAGCTGGCAATTGTCAAGCAGATGACAGGCAGGAATCGTGCAGCTCAGCTGGCAATTGTCAAGCAGATGAGCAGACAGTAATCACGCAGCTCAGCAGGCCCTGATCACGTGACTGAGCATGCACTGTTCACGTGGCTGATCATACACTGATCACGTGATTGATCATGCACTGATCACTTGGATATCATGCACTGATCACGTGGCTGATCATACACTGTTCACGTGTCTGACCATGCACTGATCACGTGGCTGATCATACACTGCTCACGTAACTGATCATGCACTGATCACGTGGCTATCATGCACTGATCACGTGGCTGAACATGCACTGTTCACGTGGCTGATCACACACCTGTCACGTGACATATCATGCACTGATCACGTGGCACTCATGCACTGATCACGTGGCTGATCATACTCTGCTCACGTAACTCATCATGCACACATCACGTGGCTATCATGCACTGCTCACGTGGCTCGTCATGGAATGATCACGTAGCTACCATATACTGGTCACGTGACTGATCATGCACAGATCACGTAAATGATCATGCACTGTTCACGTGACTGATCATGTACTGATCACGTGACTGATCATGCACTGATCACGTGGCTATCATGCTCTGCTCACGTGGCTGATCATGCAACGATCACGTAGCAACCATGTACTGGTCACGTGACTGATCATGCACTGATCACGTAATTGATCCTGCACTGATCACGTGGCTCATCATGCACTGATCACGTGGCTGATCACACTGTATCACGTGACTGATCATGCACTGATCACGTGACTATCATGCACTGATCACGTGGCTATCATGCACTGATCACGTGGATATCATGCACTGATCACGTGGCTGATCACACACGTATCACGTGACTGATCATGCACTGATCACGTGGCTATCATGCACTGATCACGTGGCTATCATGCACTGATATCATGCACTGATCACGTGGCTGATCATGCACTGATCACGTGGCTGATCATGCACTGATCACGTGACTGATCATGCACTGATCACGTGACTGATCATGCACTGATCACGTGGCTGATCATGCACTGATCACGTGACTGATCATGCACTGATCACGTGACTGATCATGCACTGATCACGTGGCTGATCATGCACTGATCACGTGACTGATCATGCACTGATCACGTGACTGATCATGCACTGATCACGTGACTGATCATGCACTGATCACGTGACTGATCATGCACTGATCAGTGGCTATCATGCACTGATCACGTGGCTGATCATGCACTGATCACGTGACTGATCATGCACTGATCACGTGGCTATCATGCACTGATCACGTGGCTATCATGCACTGATCACGTGGCTGATCATGCACTGATCTGTGACTGATCATGCACTGATCACGTCTATATCATGCACTGATCACGTGACTGATCATGCACTGATCACGTGCTGATCATACACTGATCACGTGACTGATCATGCACTGATCACGTGGCTATCATGCACTGATCACGTGGCTGATCATGCACTGATCACGTAGCTATCATGCACTGATCACGTGACTGATCATGCACTGATCACGTGACTGATCATGCACTGATCACGTGACTGATCATGCACTGATCACGTGACTGATCATGCACTGATCACGTGACTGATCATGCACTGATCACGTGGCTATCATGCACTGATCACGTGGCTGATCATGCACTGATCACGTAGCTATCATGCACTGATCACGTGACTGATCATGCACTGATCACGTGGCTGATCATGCACTGATCACGTGGCTGATCATGCACTGATCACGTGACTGATCATGCACTGATCACGTGACTGATCATGCACTGATCACGTGGCTATCATGCACTGATCACGTGGCTGATCATGCACGATCACGTAGCAACCATGTACTGTCACGTGACTGATCATGCACTGATCACGTAATTGATCATGCACTGATCACGTGGCTCATCATGCACTGATCACGTGGCTGATCACACGATCACGTGACTGATCATGCATGATCACGTGACTATCATGCACTGATCACGTGGCTATCATGCACTGATCACGTGGATATCATGCACTGATCACGTGGCTGATCACACGATCACGTGACTGATCATGCACTGATCACGTGGCTATCATGCACTGATCACGTGGCTATCATGCACTGATATCATGCACTGATCACGTGGCTGATCATGCACTGATCACGTGACTGATCATGCACTGATCACGTGGCTGATCATGCACTGATCACGTGACTGATCATGCACTGATCACGTGACTGATCATGCACTGATCACGTGGCTGATCATGCACTGATCACGTGACTGATCATGCACTGATCACGTGACTGATCATGCACTGATCACGTGACTGATCATGCACTGATCACGTAATTGATCATGCACTGATCACGTGGCTGATCATGCACTGATCACGTGACTGATCATGCACTGATCACGTGACTGATCATGCACTGATCAGTGGCTATCATGCACTGATCACGTGGCTGATCATGCACTGATCACGTGACTGATCATGCACTGATCACTGGCTATCATGCACTGATCACGTGGCTATCATGCACTGATCACGTGGCTGATCATGCACTGATCACGTGACTGATCATGCACTGATCACGTCTATATCATGCACTGATCACGTGACTGATCATGCACTGATCACGTGGTGATCATACACTGATCACGTGACTGATCATGCACTGATCACGTGGCTATCATGCACTGATCACGTGGCTGATCATGCACTGATCACGTAGCTACCATGCACTGATCACGTGACTGATCATGCACTGATCACGTAATTGATCATGCACTGATCACGTGACTGATCATGCACTGATCACGACTGATCATGCACTGATCACGTGACTGATCATGCACTGATCACGTGGCTATCATGCACTGATCACGTGGCTGATCATGCACTGATCACGTGGCTACCATGCACTGATCACGTGACTGATCATGCACTGATCACGTGGCTGATCATGCACTGATCACGTGGCTGATCATGCACTGATCACGTGACTGATCATGCACTGATCACGTGACTGATCATGCACTGATCACGTGGCTATCATGCACTGATCACGTGGCTGATCATGCACTGATCACGTGCCTGATCATGCACTGATCACATGGCTGATCATGCACTGATCACGTGACTGATCATGCACTGATCACGTGGCTATCATGCACTACTCACGTGGCTGATCATGCAATGATCATGTAGCTACCATGTACTGGTCACGTGACTGATCATGCACCCATCAGGTGACTGATCATGCACTGATCACGTGGCTGATCATGCACTGATCACGTGACTGATCATGCACTGATCACATAGCTATCATGCACTGATCACGTGGCTGATCATGCACTGATCACGTGGCTGATCATGCACTGATACCGTGACTGAGCATGGACTGATCACATGACTATCATGTAGTGATCACGTGACTTAATGGCGCTGATCATGTGACTGATCATGCGCTGATCATGTTTGCTATCATACACTGATCATGTGCCTCTGGAGGCAATAAACAAAGAGCTGAGTAGGCACGAATCAAACAGTCAGCAGGCACTAATCATGGAACTCAGCTGTGAGGAATCATGCTGCTCAGCTGGCAATAATCAAGCAGCTGAGCAGGCAGGAATTACGCAGCACAGCTGGCAATTGTCAAGCAGATGACAGGCAGGAATCGTGCAGCTCAGCTGGCAATTGTCAAGCAGATGAGCAGACAGTAATCACGCAGCTCAGCAGGCCCTGATCACGTGACTGAGCATGCACTGTTCACGTGAATCATGCTGCTCAGCTGGCAATAATCAAGCAGCTGAGCAGGCAGGAATTACACAGCACAGCTGACAATTGTCAAGCAGATGACAGGCAGGAATCGTGCAGCTCAGCTGGCAATTGTCAAGCAGATGAGCAGACAGTAATCACGCAGCTCAGCAGGCCCTGATCACGTGACTGAGCATGCACTGTTCACGTGGCTGATCATACACTGATCACGTGATTGATCATGCACTGATCACTTGGATATCATGCACTGATCACGTGGCTGATCATACACTGTTCACGTGTCTGACCATGCACTGATCACGTGGCTGATCATACACTGCTCACGTAACTGATCATGCACTGATCACGTGGCTATCATGCACTGATCACGTGGCTGATCATGCACTGTTCACGTGGCTGATCACACACCTGTCACGTGACATATCATGCACTGATCACGTGGCACTCATGCACTGATCACGTGGCTGATCATACTCTGATCACGTGACTGATCATGCACACATCACGTGGCTATCATGCACTGCTCACGTGGCTCGTCATGGAATGATCACGAAGCTACCATATACTGGTCACGTGACTGATCATGCACTGATCACGTAAATGATCATGCACTGTTCACGTGACTGATCATGCACTGATCACGTGACTGATCATGCACTGATCACGTGGCTATCATGCACTGCTCACGTGGCTGATCATGCAACGATCACGTAGCAACCATGTACTGGTCACGTGACTGATCATGCACTGATCACGTAATTGATCCTGCACTGATCACGTGGCTCATCATGCACTGATCACGTGGCTGATCACACTGTATCACGTGACTGATCATGCACTGATCACGTGACTAATCATGCACTGATCACGTGGCTATCATGCACTGATCACGTGGATATCATGCACTGATCACGTGGCTGATCACACACGTATCACGTGACTGATCATGCACTGATCACGTGGCTATCATGCACTGATCACGTGGCTGATCATGCACTGATCACGTGGCTATCATGCACTGATCACGTGGCTGATCATGCACTGATCACGTAGCTATCATGCACTGATCACGTGACTGATCATGCACTGATCACGTGGCTGATCATGCACTGATCACGTGACTGATCATGCACTGATCACGTGGCTGATCATGCACTGATCACGCAGCTACCATGCACTGATCACATGACTGATCATGCACTGATCACGTGATTGATCATGCACTGATCACGTGGCTTATCATGCATTGATCATGTGACTGATCATGTGCTGATCATGTTTCTGTCATACACTGATCATGTGCCTCTGGAGGCAATGAACAAAGAGCTGAGTAGGCACGAATCAGTCAGGCAATAATCATGGAACTCAGCTGTGAGGAATCATGCTGCTCAGCTGGCAATAATCAAGCAGCTGAGCAGGCAGGAATTATGCAGCACAGCTGGCAATTGTCAAGCAGATGACAGGCAGGAATCGTGCAGCTCAGCTGGCAATTGTCAAGCAGATGAGCAGACAGTAATCACGCAGCTCAGCAGGCCCTGATCACGTGACTGAGCATGCACTGATCATGTGGCTGATCATACACTGATCACGTGATTGATCATGCACTGATCACGTGGCTATCATGCACTGATATCATGCACTGATCACGTGGCTGATCACACATGTATCACGTGACTGATCATGCACTGATCACGTGGCTGATCATGCACTGATCACGTGACTGATCATGCACTGATCACGTGGCTGATCATGCACTGATCACGTGGCTGATCATGCACTGATCACGTGACTGATCATGCACTGATCACGTGACTGATCATGCACTGATCACGTGACTGATCATGCACTGATCACGTGGCTGATCATGCACTGATCACGTGGCTGATCATGCACTGATCACGTGACTGATCATGCACTGATCACGTGACTGATCATGCACTGATCACGTGGCTATCATGCACTGATCACGTGGCTGATCATGCACTGATCACGTGACTGATCATGCACTGATCACGTGGCTATCATGCACTGATCACGTGGCTGATCATGCACTGATCACGTGGCTGATCATGCACTGATCTGTGACTGATCATGCACTGATCACGTCTATATCATGCACTGATCACGTGACTGATCATGCACTGATCACGTGCTGATCATGCACTGATCACGTGACTGATCATGCACTGATCACGTGGCTATCATGCACTGATCACGTGGCTGATCATGCACTGATCACGTAGCTATCATGCACTGATCACGTGACTGATCATGCACTGATCACGTGACTGATCATGCACTGATCACGTGGACTGATCATGCACTGATCACGTGACTGATCATGCACTGATCACGTGACTGATCATGCACTGATCACGTGGCTATCATGCACTGATCACGTGGCTGATCATGCACTGATCACGTAGCTACCATGTACTGATCACGTGACTGATCATGCACTGATCACGTGGCTGATCATGCACTGATCACGTGGCTGATCATGCACTGATCACGTGACTGATCATGCACTGATCACGTGACTGATCATGCACTGATCACGTGGCTATCATGCACTGATCACGTGGCTGATCATGCACTGATCACGTAGCTACCATGCACTGTCACGTGACTGATCATGCACTGATCACGTAATTGATCATGCACTGATCACGTGGCTGATCATGCACTGATCACGTGGCTGATCACACACTATCACGTGACTGATCATGCACTGATCACGTGACTATCATGCACTGATCACGTGGCTATCATGCACTGATCACGTGGATATCATGCACTGATCACGTGGCTGATCACACACTATCACGTGACTGATCATGCACTGATCACGTGGCTATCATGCACTGATCACGTGGCTATCATGCACTGATATCATGCACTGATCACGTGGCTGATCACACACTATCACGTGACTGATCATGCACTGATCACGTGGCTGATCATGCACTGATCACGTGACTGATCATGCACTGATCACGTGACTGATCATGCACTGATCACGTGGCTGATCATGCACTGATCACGTGACTGATCATGCACTGATCACGTGACTGATCATGCACTGATCACGTGACTGATCATGCACTGATCACGTGACTGATCATGCACTGATCACGTGGCTGATCATGCACTGATCACGTGACTGATCATGCACTGATCACGTGACTGATCATGCACTGATCACGTGGCTATCATGCACTGATCACGTGGCTGATCATGCACTGATCACGTGACTGATCATGCACTGATCACTGGCTATCATGCACTGATCACGTGGCTATCATGCACTGATCACGTGGCTGATCATGCACTGATCACGTGACTGATCATGCACTGATCACGTCTATATCATGCACTGATCACGTGACTGTCATGCACTGATCACGGCTGATCATACACTGATCACGTGACTGATCATGCACTGATCACGTGGCTATCATGCACTGATCACGTGGCTGATCATGCACTGATCACGTAGCTACCATGCACTGATCACGTGACTGATCATGCACTGATCACGTAATTGATCATGCACTGATCACGTGACTGATCATGCACTGATCACGTGACTGATCATGCACTGATCACGTGACTGATCATGCACTGATCACGTGGCTATCATGCACTGATCACGTGGCTGATCATGCACTGATCACGTAGCTACCATGTACTGATCACGTGACTGATCATGCACTGATCACGTGGCTGATCATGCACTGATCACGTGGCTGATCATGCACTGATCACGTGACTGATCATGCACTGATCACGTGACTGATCATGCACTGATCACGTGGCTATCATGCACTGATCACGTGGCTGATCATGCACTGATCACGTGCCTGATCATGCACTGATCACATGGCTGATCATGCACTGATCACGTGACTGATCATGCACTGATCACGTGGCTATCATGCACTACTCACGTGGCTGATCATGCAATGATCATGTAGCTACCATGTACTGGTCACGTGACTGATCATGCACTGATCACGTGACTGATCATGCACTGATCACGTGGCTGATCATGCACTGATCACGTGACTGATCATGCACTGATCACGTAGCTATCATGCACTGATCACGTGGCTGATCATGCACTGATCACGTGGCTGATCATGCACTGATACCGTGACTGAGCATGGACTGATCACATGACTATCATGTAGTGATCACGTGACTTAATGGCGCTGATCATGTGACTGATCATGCACTGATCATGTTTGCTATCATACACTGATCATGTGCCTCTGGAGGCAATAAACAAAGAGCTGAGTAGGCACGAATCAAACAGTCAGCAGGCACTAATCATGGAACTCAGCTGTGAGGAATCATGCTGCTCAGCTGGCAATAATCAAGCAGCTGAGCAGGCAGGAATTACGCAGCACAGCTGGCAATTGTCAAGCAGATGACAGGCAGGAATCGTGCAGCTCAGCTGGCAATTGTCAAGCAGATGAGCAGACAGTAATCACGCAGCTCAGCAGGCCCTGATCACGTGACTGAGCATGCACTGTTCACGTGAATCATGCTGCTCAGCTGGCAATAATCAAGCAGCTGAGCAGGCAGGAATTACACAGCACAGCTGACAATTGTCAAGCAGATGACAGGCAGGAATCGTGCAGCTCAGCTGGCAATTGTCAAGCAGATGAGCAGACAGTAATCACGCAGCTCAGCAGGCACTGATCACGTGACTGAGCATGCACTGTTCACGTGGCTGATCATACACTGATCACGTGATTGATCATGCACTGATCACGTGGATATCATGCACTGATCACGTGGCTGATCATACACTGTTCACGTGTCTGACCATGCACTGATCACGTGGCTGATCATACACTGCTCACGTAACTGATCATGCACTGATCACGTGGCTATCATGCACTGATCACGTGGCTGATCATGCACTGTTCACGTGGCTGATCACACACTGTCACGTGACATATCATGCACTGATCACGTGGCACTCATGCACTGATCACGTGGCTGATCATACTCTGATCACGTGACTGATCATGCACACATCACGTGGCTATCATGCACTGCTCACGTGGCTCGTCATGGAATGATCATGAAGCTACCATATACTGGTCACGTGACTGATCATGCACTGATCACGTAAATGATCATGCACTGTTCACGTGACTGATCATGTACTGATCACGTGACTGATCATGCACTGATCACGTGGCTATCATGCACTGATCACGTGGCTGATCATGCAACGATCACGTAGCAACCATGTACTGGTCACGTGACTGATCATGCACTGATCACGTAATTGATCATGCACTGATCACGTGGCTCATCATGCACTGATCACGTGGCTGATCACACTGATCACGTGACTGATCATGCACTGATCACGTGACTAATCATGCACTGATCACGTGGCTATCATGCACTGATCACGTGGATATCATGCACTGATCACGTGGCTGATCACACACGTATCACGTGACTGATCATGCACTGATCACGTGGCTATCATGCACTGATCACGTGGCTGATCATGCACTGATCACGTGGCTATCATGCACTGATCACGTGGCTGATCATGCACTGATCACGTAGCTATCATGCACTGATCACGTGACTGATCATGCACTGATCACGTGGCTGATCATGCACTGATCACGTGACTGATCATGCACTGATCACGTGGCTGATCATGCACTGATCACGCAGCTACCATGCACTGGTCACATGACTGATCATGCACTGATCACGTGATTGATCATGCACTGATCACGTGGCTTATCATGCACTGATCATGTGACTGATCATGTGCTGATCATGTTTGTGTCATACACTGATCATGTGCCTCTGGAGGCAATGAACAAAGAGCTGAGTAGGCACGAATCAGTAGGCAATAATCATGGAACTCAGCTCTGAGAAATCATGCTGCTCAGCTGGCAATAATCAAGCAGATGAGCAGGCAGGAATTATGCAGCACAGGTGGCAATTGTCAAGCAGATGACAGGCAGGAATCGTGCAGCTCAGCTGGCAATTGTCAAGCAGATGAGCAGACAGTAATCACGCAGCTCAGCAGGCCCTGATCACGTGACTGAGCATGCACTGTTCACGTGGCTGATCACACACTGATCACGTGACTGATCATGCACTGATCACGTGGCTATCATGCACTGATCACGTGATTGATCATGCACTGATCACGTAACTGTCATGCACTGATCACGTGGCTATCATGCACTGATCACGTGGCTGATCATGCACTGATCACGTGACTGATCATGCACTGATCACGTGGCTGATCATGCACTGATCACGTGGCTATCATGCACTGATCACGTGGCTGATCATGCACTGATCACGTAGCTACCATGTACTGTCACGTGACTGATCATGCACTGATCACGTAACTGATCATGCACTGATCACGTGGCTGATCATGCACTGATCACGTGGCTGATCATGCACTGATCACGTGACTGATCATGCACTGATCACGTGGCTGATCATGCACTGATCACGTGACTGATCATGCACTGATCACGTGTCTGATCATGCACTGATCACGTGGCTATCATGCACTGCTCACGTGGCTGATCATGCATGATCACGCAGCTACCATGTACTGGTCACATGACTGATCATGCACTGATCACGTGACTGATCATGCAGTGATCACGTGGCTATCATGCACTACTCACGTGGCTGATCATGCAATGATCATGTAGCTACCATGTACAGGTCACGTGAATGATCATACACCCATCAGGTGACTGATCATGCACTGATCACGTGGCTATCATGCACTGATCACGAGACTGATCATGCACTGATCACGTCTATATCATGCACTGATCACATGACTGCCCATGCACTGATCACGTGGATGATCATACACTAATCATGTGACAGATCATGCACTGATCACGTGGCTGATCATGCACTGATACCGTGACTGAGCATGGACTGATCACATGACTATCATGTAGTGATCACGTGACTTAATGGCGCTGATCATGTGACTGATCATGCGCTGATCATGTTTGCTATCATACACTGATCATGTGCCTCTGGAGGCAATAAACAAAGAGCTGAGTAGGCACGAATCAAACAGTCAGCAGGCAATAATCATGGAACTCAGCTGTGAGGAATCATGCTGCTCAGCTGGCAATAATCAAGCAGCTGAGCAGGCAGGAATTACGCAGCACAGCTGGCAATTGTCAAGCAGATGACAGGCAGGAATCGTGCAGCTCAGCTGGCAATTGTCAAGCAGATGAGCAGACAGTAATCACGCAGCTCAGCAGGCCCTGATCACGTGACTGAGCATGCACTGTTCACGTGGCTGATCATACACTGATCACGTGATTGATCATGCACTGATCACTTGGATATCATGCACTGATCACGTGGCTGATCATACACTGTTCACGTGTCTGACCATGCACTGATCACGTGGCTGATCATACACTGCTCACGTAACTGATCATGCACTGATCACGTGGCTATCATGCACTGATCACGTGGCTGAACATGCACTGTTCACGTGGCTGATCACACACCTGTCACGTGACATATCATGCACTGATCACGTGGCACTCATGCACTGATCACGTGGCTGATCATACTCTGCTCACGTAACTCATCATGCACACATCACGTGGCTATCATGCACTGCTCACGTGGCTCGTCATGGAATGATCACGTAGCTACCATATACTGGTCACGTGACTGATCATGCACAGATCACGTAAATGATCATGCACTGTTCACGTGACTGATCATGTACTGATCACGTGACTGATCATGCACTGATCACGTGGCTATCATGCTCTGCTCACGTGGCTGATCATGCAACGATCACGTAGCAACCATGTACTGGTCACGTGACTGATCATGCACTGATCACGTAATTGATCCTGCACTGATCACGTGGCTCATCATGCACTGATCACGTGGCTGATCACACTGTATCACGTGACTGATCATGCACTGATCACGTGATCATGCACTGATCACGTGGCTATCATGCACTGATCACGTGGATATCATGCACTGATCACGTGGCTGATCACACACGTATCACGTGACTGATCATGCACTGATCACGTGGCTATCATGCACTGATCACGTGGCTATCATGCACTGATATCATGCACTGATCACGTGGCTGATCACACTGATCACGTGACTGATCATGCACTGATCACGTGGCTGATCATGCACTGATCACGTGACTGATCATGCACTGATCACGTGACTGATCATGCACTGATCACGTGGCTGATCATGCACTGATCACGTGACTGATCATGCACTGATCACGTGACTGATCATGCACTGATCACGTGACTGATCATGCACTGATCACGTGGCTGATCATGCACTGATCACGTGGCTGATCATGCACTGATCACGTGACTGATCATGCACTGATCACGTGACTGATCATGCACTGATCAGTGGCTATCATGCACTGATCACGTGGCTGATCATGCACTGATCACGTGACTGATCATGCACTGATCACTGGCTATCATGCACTGATCACGTGGCTATCATGCACTGATCACGTGGCTGATCATGCACTGATCACGTGACTGATCATGCACTGATCACGTCTATATCATGCACTGATCACGTGACTGATCATGCACTGATCACGTGCTGATCATGCACTGATCACGTGACTGATCATGCACTGATCACGTGGCTATCATGCACTGATCACGTGGCTGATCATGCACTGATCACGTAGCTATCATGCACTGATCACGTGACTGATCATGCACTGATCACGTGACTGATCATGCACTGATCACGTGACTGATCATGCACTGATCACGTGACTGATCATGCACTGATCACGTGACTGATCATGCACTGATCACGTGGCTATCATGCACTGATCACGTGGCTGATCATGCACTGATCACGTGGCTATCATGCACTGATCACGTGACTGATCATGCACTGATCACGTGGCTGATCATGCACTGATCACGTGGCTGATCATGCACTGATCACGTGACTGATCATGCACTGATCACGTGACTGATCATGCACTGATCACGTGGCTATCATGCACTACTCACGTGGCTGATCATGCACTGATCATGTAGCTACCATGCACTGATCACGTGACTGATCATGCACTGATCACGTGACTGATCATGCACTGATCACGTGCCTGATCATGCACTGATCACGTGACTGATCATGCACTGATCACGTGGCTATCATGCACTGATCACGTGGCTGATCATGCACTGATCACGTGGCTGATCATGCACTGATACCGTGACTGAGCATGGACTGATCACATGACTATCATGTAGTGATCACGTGACTTAATGGCGCTGATCATGTGACTGATCATGCGCTGATCATGTTTGCTATCATACACTGATCATGTGCCTCTGGAGGCAATAAACAAAGAGCTGAGTAGGCACGAATCAAACAGTCAGCAGGCACTAATCATGGAACTCAGCTGTGAGGAATCATGCTGCTCAGCTGGCAATAATCAAGCAGCTGAGCAGGCAGGAATTACGCAGCACAGCTGGCAATTGTCAAGCAGATGACAGGCAGGAATCGTGCAGCTCAGCTGGCAATTGTCAAGCAGATGAGCAGACAGTAATCACGCAGCTCAGCAGGCCCTGATCACGTGACTGAGCATGCACTGTTCACGTGAATCATGCTGCTCAGCTGGCAATAATCAAGCAGCTGAGCAGGCAGGAATTACACAGCACAGCTGGCAATTGTCAAGCAGATGACAGGCAGGAATCATGCAGCTCAGCTGGCAATTGTCAAGCAGATGAGCAGACAGTAATCACGCAGCTCATCAGGCACTGATCACGTGACTGAGCATGCACTGTTCACGTGGCTGATCATACACTGATCACGTGATTGATCATGCACTGATCACGTGGATATCATGCACTGATCACGTGGCTGATCATACACTGATCACGTGTCTGACCATGCACTGATCACGTGGCTGATCATACACTGATCACGTAACTGATCATGCACTGATCACGTGGCTATCATGCACTGATCACGTGGCTGATCATGCACTGATCACGTGGCTGATCACACACTGTCACGTGACTATCATGCACTGATCACGTGGCACTCATGCACTGATCACGTGGCTGATCATACTCTGATCACGTAACTGATCATGCACACATCACGTGGCTATCATGCACTGATCACGTGGCTGTCATGCAATGATCACGAAGCTATCATATACTGGTCACGTGACTGATCATGCACTGATCACGTAAATGATCATGCACTGATCACGTGACTGATCATGCACTGATCACGTGACTGATCATGCACTGATCACGTGGCTGATCATGCACTGATCACGTGGCTGATCATGCACTGATCACGTGGCTGATCACACTGATCACGTGACTGATCATGCACTGATCACGTGACTGATCATGCACTGATCACGTGGCTATCATGCACTGATCACGTGGCTATCATGCACTGATCACGTGGCTGATCATGCACGATCACGTGACTGATCATGCACTGATCACGTGGCTATCATGCACTGATCACGTGGCTGATCATGCACTGATCACGTGGCTGATCATGCACTGATCACGTGGCTGATCATGCACTGATCACGTGGCTGATCATGCACTGATCACGTGGCTATCATGCACTGATCACGTGACTGATCATGCACTGATCACGTGGCTGATCATGCACTGATCACGTGACTGATCATGCACTGATCACGTGGCTGATCATGCACTGATCACGCAGCTACCATGCACTGATCACATGACTGATCATGCACTGATCACGTGACTGATCATGCACTGATCACGTGGCTTATCATGCACTGATCATGTGACTGATCATGTGCTGATCATGTTTCTGTCATACACTGATCATGTGCCTCTGGAGGCAATGAACAAAGAGCTGAGTAGGCACGAATCAGTCAGGCAATAATCATGGAACTCAGCTGTGAGAAATCATGCTGCTCAGCTGGCAATAATCAAGCAGCTGAGCAGGCAGGAATTATGCAGCACAGCTGGCAATTGTCAAGCAGATGACAGGCAGGAATCGTGCAGCTCAGCTGGCAATTGTCAAGCAGATGAGCAGACAGTAATCACGCAGCTCAGCAGGCCCTGATCACGTGACTGAGCATGCACTGTTCACGTGGCTGATCATACACTGATCACGTGACTGATCATGCACTGATCACGTGGCTATCATGCACTGATCACGTGACTGATCATGCACTGATCACGTAATCATGCACTGATCACGTGGCTATCATGCACTGATCACGTGGCTGATCATGCACTGATCACGTGACTGATCATGCACTGATCACGTGGCTGATCATGCACTGATCACGTGGCTATCATGCACTGATCACGTGGCTGATCATGCACTGATCACGTGGCTACCATGCACTGATCACGTGACTGATCATGCACTGATCACGTGACTGATCATGCACTGATCACGTGGCTGATCATGCACTGATCACGTGGCTGATCATGCACTGATCACGTGACTGATCATGCACTGATCACGTGGCTGATCATGCACTGATCACGTGACTGATCATGCACTGATCACGTGACTGATCATGCACTGATCACGTGGCTATCATGCACTGATCACGTGGCTGATCATGCATGATCACGCAGCTACCATGCACTGATCACGTGACTGATCATGCACTGATCACGTGACTGATCATGCACTGATCACGTGGCTATCATGCACTGATCACGTGGCTGTCATGCAATGATCACGTAGCTACCATATACTGTCACGTGACTGATCATGCACTGATCACGTGAATGATCATGCACTGATCACGTGACTGATCATGCACTGATCACGTGACTGATCATGCACTGATCACGTGGCTATCATGCACTGATCACGTGGCTGATCATGCACTGATCACGTAGGAACCATGTACTGTCACGTGACTGATCATGCACTGATCACGTAATTGATCATGCACTGATCACGTGGCTGATCATGCACTGATCACGTGGCTGATCACACACGATCACGTGACTGATCATGCACTGATCACGTGACTATCATGCACTGATCACGTGGCTATCATGCACTGATCACGTGGCTATCATGCACTGATCACGTGGCTGATCACACACTATCACGTGACTGATCATGCACTGATCACGTGGCTATCATGCACTGATCACGTGGCTGATCATGCACTGATATCATGCACTGATCACGTGGCTGATCATGCACTGATCACGTGACTGATCATGCACTGATCACGTGGCTGATCATGCACTGATCACGTGACTGATCATGCACTGATCACGTGACTGATCATGCACTGATCACGTGGCTGATCATGCACTGATCACGTGACTGATCATGCACTGATCACGTGACTGATCATGCACTGATCACGTGACTGATCATGCACTGATCACGTGGCTGATCATGCACTGATCACGTGGCTGATCATGCACTGATCACGTGACTGATCATGCACTGATCACGTGACTGATCATGCACTGATCACGTGGCTATCATGCACTGATCACGTGGCTGATCATGCACTGATCACGTGACTGATCATGCACTGATCACTGGCTATCATGCACTGATCACGTGGCTATCATGCACTGATCACGTGGCTGATCATGCACTGATCACGTGACTGATCATGCACTGATCACGTCTATATCATGCACTGATCACGTGACTGATCATGCACTGATCACGTGGCTGATCATGCACTGATCACGTGACTGATCATGCACTGATCACGTGGCTATCATGCACTGATCACGTGGCTGATCATGCAATGATCACGTAGCTACCATGCACTGATCACGTGACTGATCATGCACTGATCACGTAATTGATCATGCACTGATCACGTGACTGATCATGCACTGATCACGTGACTGATCATGCACTGATCACGTGACTGATCATGCACTGATCACGTGGCTATCATGCACTGATCACGTGGCTGATCATGCACTGATCACGTGGCTATCATGCACTGATCACGTGACTGATCATGCACTGATCACGTGGCTGATCATGCACTGATCACGTGGCTGATCATGCACTGATCACGTGACTGATCATGCACTGATCACGTGACTGATCATGCACTGATCACGTGGCTATCATGCACTGATCACGTGGCTGATCATGCACTGATCACGTGCCTGATCATGCACTGATCACATGGCTGATCATGCACTGATCACGTGACTGATCATGCACTGATCACGTGGCTATCATGCACTACTCACGTGGCTGATCATGCAATGATCATGTAGCTACCATGTACTGGTCACGTGACTGATCATGCACTGATCACGTGACTGATCATGCACTGATCACGTGGCTGATCATGCACTGATCACGTGACTGATCATGCACTGATCACGTGGCTATCATGCACTGATCACGTGGCTGATCATGCACTGATCACGTGGCTGATCATGCACTGATACCGTGACTGATCATGGACTGATCACATGACTATCATGTAGTGATCACGTGACTTAATGGCACTGATCATGTGACTGATCATGCACTGATCATGTTTGCTATCATACACTGATCATGTGCCTCTGGAGGCAATAAACAAAGAGCTGAGTAGGCACGAATCAAACAGTCAGCAGGCAATAATCATGGAACTCAGCTGTGAGGAATCATGCTGCTCAGCTGGCAATAATCAAGCAGCTGAGCAGGCAGGAATTACGCAGCACAGCTGGCAATTGTCAAGCAGATGACAGGCAGGAATCGTGCAGCTCAGCTGGCAATTGTCAAGCAGATGAGCAGACAGTAATCACGCAGCTCAGCAGGCCCTGATCACGTGACTGAGCATGCACTGTTCACGTGAATCATGCTGCTCAGCTGGCAATGATCATGCAGCTGAGCAGGCAGGAATTACACAGCACAGCTGACAATTGTCAAGCAGATGACAGGCAGGAATCGTGCAGCTCAGCTGGCAATTGTCAAGCAGATGAGCAGACAGTAATCACGCAGCTCATCATGCACTGATCACGTGACTGATCATGCACTGTTCACGTGGCTGATCATACACTGATCACGTGACTGATCATGCACTGATCACGTGGATATCATGCACTGATCACGTGGCTGATCATACACTGATCACGTGTCTGATCATGCACTGATCACGTGGCTGATCATACACTGATCACGTAACTGATCATGCACTGATCACGTGGCTATCATGCACTGATCACGTGGCTGATCATGCACTGATCACGTGGCTGATCACACACTGTCACGTGACATATCATGCACTGATCACGTGGCACTCATGCACTGATCACGTGGCTGATCATACTCTGATCACGTGACTGATCATGCACACATCACGTGGCTATCATGCACTGCTCACGTGGCTGTCATGGAATGATCACGTAGCTACCATATACTGGTCACGTGACTGATCATGCACAGATCACGTAAATGATCATGCACTGTTCACGTGACTGATCATGCACTGATCACGTGACTGATCATGCACTGATCACGTGGCTATCATGCACTGATCACGTGGCTGATCATGCACTGATCACGTAGCAACCATGTACTGGTCACGTGACTGATCATGCACTGATCACGTAATTGATCATGCACTGATCACGTGGCTCATCATGCACTGATCACGTGGCTGATCACACTGTATCACGTGACTGATCATGCACTGATCACGTGACTGATCATGCACTGATCACGTGGCTATCATGCACTGATCACGTGGATATCATGCACTGATCACGTGGCTGATCACACACACGTGACTGATCATGCACTGATCACGTGGCTATCATGCACTGATCACGTGGCTATCATGCACTGATCACGTGGCTATCATGCACTGATCACGTGGCTGATCATGCACTGATCACGTAGCTATCATGCACTGATCACGTGACTGATCATGCACTGATCACGTGGCTGATCATGCACTGATCACGTGGCTGATCATGCACTGATCACGTGGCTATCATGCACTGATCACGTGACTGATCATGCACTGATCACGTGACTGATCATGCACTGATCACGTGGCTGATCATGCACTGATCACGTGGCTGATCATGCACTGATCACGTGACTGATCATGCACTGATCACGTGGCTGATCATGCACTGATCACGTGACTGATCATGCACTGATCACGTGTCTGATCATGCACTGATCACGTGGCTATCATGCACTGCTCACGTGGCTGATCATGCATGATCACGCAGCTACCATGTACTGGTCACATGACTGATCATGCACTGATCACGTGACTGATCATGCAGTGATCACGTGGCTATCATGCACTACTCACGTGGCTGATCATGCAATGATCATGTAGCTACCATGTACAGGTCACGTGAATGATCATACACCCATCAGGTGACTGATCATGCACTGATCACGTGGCTATCATGCACTGATCACGAGACTGATCATGCACTGATCACGTCTATATCATGCACTGATCACATGACTGCCCATGCACTGATCACGTGGATGATCATACACTAATCATGTGACAGATCATGCACTGATCACGTGGCTGATCATGCACTGATACCGTGACTGAGCATGGACTGATCACATGACTATCATGTAGTGATCACGTGACTTAATGGCGCTGATCATGTGACTGATCATGCGCTGATCATGTTTGCTATCATACACTGATCATGTGCCTCTGGAGGCAATAAACAAAGAGCTGAGTAGGCACGAATCAAACAGTCAGCAGGCAATAATCATGGAACTCAGCTGTGAGGAATCATGCTGCTCAGCTGGCAATAATCAAGCAGCTGAGCAGGCAGGAATTACGCAGCACAGCTGGCAATTGTCAAGCAGATGACAGGCAGGAATCGTGCAGCTCAGCTGGCAATTGTCAAGCAGATGAGCAGACAGTAATCACGCAGCTCAGCAGGCCCTGATCACGTGACTGAGCATGCACTGTTCACGTGGCTGATCATACACTGATCACGTGATTGATCATGCACTGATCACTTGGATATCATGCACTGATCACGTGGCTGATCATACACTGTTCACGTGTCTGACCATGCACTGATCACGTGGCTGATCATACACTGCTCACGTAACTGATCATGCACTGATCACGTGGCTATCATGCACTGATCACGTGGCTGAACATGCACTGTTCACGTGGCTGATCACACACCTGTCACGTGACATATCATGCACTGATCACGTGGCACTCATGCACTGATCACGTGGCTGATCATACTCTGCTCACGTAACTCATCATGCACACATCACGTGGCTATCATGCACTGCTCACGTGGCTCGTCATGGAATGATCACGTAGCTACCATATACTGGTCACGTGACTGATCATGCACAGATCACGTAAATGATCATGCACTGTTCACGTGACTGATCATGTACTGATCACGTGACTGATCATGCACTGATCACGTGGCTATCATGCTCTGCTCACGTGGCTGATCATGCAACGATCACGTAGCAACCATGTACTGGTCACGTGACTGATCATGCACTGATCACGTAATTGATCCTGCACTGATCACGTGGCTCATCATGCACTGATCACGTGGCTGATCACACTGTATCACGTGACTGATCATGCACTGATCACGTGACTATCATGCACTGATCACGTGGCTATCATGCACTGATCACGTGGATATCATGCACTGATCACGTGGCTGATCACACACGTATCACGTGACTGATCATGCACTGATCACGTGGCTATCATGCACTGATCACGTGGCTATCATGCACTGATATCATGCACTGATCACGTGGCTGATCATGCACTGATCACGTGACTGATCATGCACTGATCACGTGGCTGATCATGCACTGATCACGTGACTGATCATGCACTGATCACGTGACTGATCATGCACTGATCACGTGGCTGATCATGCACTGATCACGTGACTGATCATGCACTGATCACGTGACTGATCATGCACTGATCACGTGACTGATCATGCACTGATCACGTGATTGATCATGCACTGATCACGTGGCTGATCATGCACTGATCACGTGACTGATCATGCACTGATCACGTGACTGATCATGCACTGATCAGTGGCTATCATGCACTGATCACGTGGCTGATCATGCACTGATCACGTGACTGATCATGCACTGATCACTGGCTATCATGCACTGATCACGTGGCTATCATGCACTGATCACGTGGCTGATCATGCACTGATCACGTGACTGATCATGCACTGATCACGTCTATATCATGCACTGATCACATGACTGATCATGCACTGATCACGTGGATGATCATACACTGATCACGTGACTGATCATGCACTGATCACGTGGCTATCATGCACTGATCACGTGGCTGATCATGCACTGATCACGTAGCTACCATGCACTGATCACGTGACTGATCATGCACTGATCACGTAATTGATCATGCACTGATCAGTGACTGATCATGCACTGATCACGTGACTGATCATGCACTGATCACGTGACTGATCATGCACTGATCACGTGGCTATCATGCACTGATCACGTGGCTGATCATGCACTGATCACGTAGCTATCATATACTGATCACGTGACTGATCATGCACTGATCACGTGGCTGATCATGCACTGATCACGTGGCTGATCATGCACTGATCACGTGACTGATCATGCACTGATCACGTGACTGATCATGCACTGATCACGTGGCTATCATGCACTGATCACGTGGCTGATCATGCACTGATCACGTGCCTGATCATGCACTGATCACATGGCTGATCATGCACTGATCACGTGACTGATCATGCACTGATCACGTGGCTATCATGCACTACTCACGTGGCTGATCATGCAATGATCATGTAGCTACCATGTACTGGTCACGTGACTGATCATGCACTGATCACGTGACTGATCATGCACTGATCACGTGGCTGATCATGCACTGATCACGTGACTGATCATGCACTGATCACGTAGCTATCATGCACTGATCACGTGGCTGATCATGCACTGATCACGTGGCTGATCATGCACTGATACCGTGACTGATCATGGACTGATCACATGACTATCATGTGTGATCACGTGACTTAATGGCGCTGATCATGTGACTGATCATGCGCTGATCATGTTTGCTATCATACACTGATCATGTGCCTCTGGAGGCAATAAACAAAGAGCTGAGTAGGCACGAATCAAACAGTCAGCAGGCAATAATCATGGAACTCAGCTGTGAGGAATCATGCTGCTCAGCTGGCAATAATCAAGCAGCTGAGCAGGCAGGAATTACGCAGCACAGCTGGCAATTGTCAAGCAGATGACAGGCAGGAATCGTGCAGCTCAGCTGGCAATTGTCAAGCAGATGAGCAGACAGTAATCACGCAGCTCAGCAGGCCCTGATCACGTGACTGAGCATGCACTGTTCACGTGAATCATGCTGATCAGCTGGCAATGATCATGCACTGATCAGGCAGGAATTACACAGCACAGCTGGCAATTGTCAAGCAGATGACAGGCAGGAATCGTGCAGCTCAGCTGGCAATTGTCAAGCAGATGATCAGACAGTAATCACGCAGCTCATCATGCACTGATCACGTGACTGATCATGCACTGATCACGTGGCTGATCATGCACTGATCACGTGACTGATCATGCACTGATCACGTGGCTATCATGCACTGATCACGTGGCTGATCATGCACTGATCACGTGACTGATCATGCACTGATCACGTGGCTGATCATGCACTGATCACGTGGCTGATCACACTGTCACGTGACTATCATGCACTGATCACGTGGCACTCATGCACTGATCACGTGGCTGATCATACACTGATCACGTGACTGATCATGCACTGATCACGTGGCTATCATGCACTGCTCACGTGGCTGTCATGCAATGATCACGTAGCTACCATATACTGGTCACGTGACTGATCATGCACTGATCACGTAAATGATCATGCACTGATCACGTGACTGATCATGCACTGATCACGTGACTGATCATGCACTGATCACGTGGCTATCATGCACTGATCACGTGGCTGATCATGCACTGATCACGTAGCAACCATGCACTGATCACGTGACTGATCATGCACTGATCACGTAATTGATCATGCACTGATCACGTGGCTCATCATGCACTGATCACGTGGCTGATCACACTGATCACGTGACTGATCATGCACTGATCACGTGGCTGATCATGCACTGATCACGTGACTGATCATGCACTGATCACGTGACTGATCATGCACTGATCACGTGGCTATCATGCACTGATCACGTGGCTGATCATGCACTGATCACGTAGCTACCATGCACTGATCACGTGACTGATCATGCACTGATCACGTAATTGATCATGCACTGATCACGTGGCTGATCATGCACTGATCACGTGGCTGATCATGCACTGATCACGTGACTGATCATGCACTGATCACGTGGCTGATCATGCACTGATCACGTGACTGATCATGCACTGATCACGTGTCTGATCATGCACTGATCACGTGGCTATCATGCACTGCTCACGTGGCTGATCATGCATGATCACGCAGCTACCATGTACTGGTCACATGACTGATCATGCACTGATCACGTGACTGATCATGCAGTGATCACGTGGCTATCATGCACTACTCACGTGGCTGATCATGCAATGATCATGTAGCTACCATGTACAGGTCACGTGAATGATCATACACCCATCAGGTGACTGATCATGCACTGATCACGTGGCTATCATGCACTGATCACGAGACTGATCATGCACTGATCACGTCTATATCATGCACTGATCACATGACTGCCCATGCACTGATCACGTGGATGATCATACACTAATCATGTGACAGATCATGCACTGATCACGTGGCTGATCATGCACTGATACCGTGACTGAGCATGGACTGATCACATGACTATCATGTAGTGATCACGTGACTTAATGGCGCTGATCATGTGACTGATCATGCGCTGATCATGTTTGCTATCATACACTGATCATGTGCCTCTGGAGGCAATAAACAAAGAGCTGAGTAGGCACGAATCAAACAGTCAGCAGGCAATAATCATGGAACTCAGCTGTGAGGAATCATGCTGCTCAGCTGGCAATAATCAAGCAGCTGAGCAGGCAGGAATTACGCAGCACAGCTGGCAATTGTCAAGCAGATGACAGGCAGGAATCGTGCAGCTCAGCTGGCAATTGTCAAGCAGATGAGCAGACAGTAATCACGCAGCTCAGCAGGCCCTGATCACGTGACTGAGCATGCACTGTTCACGTGGCTGATCATACACTGATCACGTGATTGATCATGCACTGATCACTTGGATATCATGCACTGATCACGTGGCTGATCATACACTGTTCACGTGTCTGACCATGCACTGATCACGTGGCTGATCATACACTGCTCACGTAACTGATCATGCACTGATCACGTGGCTATCATGCACTGATCACGTGGCTGAACATGCACTGTTCACGTGGCTGATCACACACCTGTCACGTGACATATCATGCACTGATCACGTGGCACTCATGCACTGATCACGTGGCTGATCATACTCTGCTCACGTAACTCATCATGCACACATCACGTGGCTATCATGCACTGCTCACGTGGCTCGTCATGGAATGATCACGTAGCTACCATATACTGGTCACGTGACTGATCATGCACAGATCACGTAAATGATCATGCACTGTTCACGTGACTGATCATGTACTGATCACGTGACTGATCATGCACTGATCACGTGGCTATCATGCTCTGCTCACGTGGCTGATCATGCAACGATCACGTAGCAACCATGTACTGGTCACGTGACTGATCATGCACTGATCACGTAATTGATCCTGCACTGATCACGTGGCTCATCATGCACTGATCACGTGGCTGATCACACTGTATCACGTGACTGATCATGCACTGATCACGTGACTATCATGCACTGATCACGTGGCTATCATGCACTGATCACGTGGATATCATGCACTGATCACGTGGCTGATCACACACGTATCACGTGACTGATCATGCACTGATCACGTGGCTATCATGCACTGATCACGTGGCTATCATGCACTGATATCATGCACTGATCACGTGGCTGATCATGCACTGATCACGTGACTGATCATGCACTGATCACGTGGCTGATCATGCACTGATCACGTGACTGATCATGCACTGATCACGTGACTGATCATGCACTGATCACGTGGCTGATCATGCACTGATCACGTGACTGATCATGCACTGATCACGTGACTGATCATGCACTGATCACGTGACTGATCATGCACTGATCACGTGATTGATCATGCACTGATCACGTGGCTGATCATGCACTGATCACGTGACTGATCATGCACTGATCACGTGACTGATCATGCACTGATCAGTGGCTATCATGCACTGATCACGTGGCTGATCATGCACTGATCACGTGACTGATCATGCACTGATCACTGGCTATCATGCACTGATCACGTGGCTATCATGCACTGATCACGTGGCTGATCATGCACTGATCACGTGACTGATCATGCACTGATCACGTCTATATCATGCACTGATCACATGACTGATCATGCACTGATCACGTGGATGATCATACACTGATCACGTGACTGATCATGCACTGATCACGTGGCTATCATGCACTGATCACGTGGCTGATCATGCACTGATCACGTAGCTATCATGCACTGATCACGTGACTGATCATGCACTGATCACGTGATTGATCATGCACTGATCAGTGACTGATCATGCACTGATCACGTGACTGATCATGCACTGATCACGTGACTGATCATGCACTGATCACGTGGCTATCATGCACTGATCACGTGGCTGATCATGCACTGATCACGTGGCTATCATGCACTGATCACGTGACTGATCATGCACTGATCACGTGGCTGATCATGCACTGATCACGTGGCTGATCATGCACTGATCACGTGACTGATCATGCACTGATCACGTGACTGATCATGCACTGATCACGTGGCTATCATGCACTGATCACGTGGCTGATCATGCACTGATCACGTGCCTGATCATGCACTGATCACATGGCTGATCATGCACTGATCACGTGACTGATCATGCACTGATCACGTGGCTATCATGCACTACTCACGTGGCTGATCATGCAATGATCATGTAGCTACCATGTACTGGTCACGTGACTGATCATGCACTGATCAGGTGACTGATCATGCACTGATCACGTGCCTGATCATGCACTGATCACGTGACTGATCATGCACTGATCACGTGGCTATCATGCACTGATCACGTGGCTGATCATGCACTGATCACGTGGCTGATCATGCACTGATACCGTGACTGAGCATGGACTGATCACATGACTATCATGTGTGATCACGTGACTTAATGGCGCTGATCATGTGACTGATCATGCACTGATCATGTTTGCTATCATACACTGATCATGTGCCTCTGGAGGCAATAAACAAAGAGCTGAGTAGGCACGAATCAAACAGTCAGCAGGCAATAATCATGGAACTCAGCTGTGAGGAATCATGCTGCTCAGCTGGCAATAATCAAGCAGCTGAGCAGGCAGGAATTACGCAGCACAGCTGGCAATTGTCAAGCAGATGACAGGCAGGAATCGTGCAGCTCAGCTGGCAATTGTCAAGCAGATGAGCAGACAGTAATCACGCAGCTCAGCAGGCCCTGATCACGTGACTGAGCATGCACTGTTCACGTGAATCATGCTGCTCAGCTGGCAATGATCAAGCAGCTGAGCAGGCAGGAATTACACAGCACAGCTGGCAATTGTCAAGCAGATGACAGGCAGGAATCGTGCAGCTCAGCTGGCAATTGTCAAGCAGATGAGCAGACAGTAATCACGCAGCTCATCATGCACTGATCACGTGACTGATCATGCACTGTTCACGTGGCTGATCATACACTGATCACGTGACTGATCATGCACTGATCACGTGGCTATCATGCACTGATCACGTGGCTGATCATGCACTGATCACGTGGCTGATCATGCACTGATCACGTGGCTGATCATGCACTGATCACGTGGCTGATCACACACTGTCACGTGACATATCATGCACTGATCACGTGGCACTCATGCACTGATCACGTGGCTGATCATACACTGATCACGTGACTGATCATGCACACATCACGTGGCTATCATGCACTGCTCACGTGGCTCGTCATGGAATGATCACGAAGCTACCATATACTGGTCACGTGACTGATCATGCACTGATCACGTAAATGATCATGCACTGATCACGTGACTGATCATGCACTGATCACGTGACTGATCATGCACTGATCACGTGGCTATCATGCACTGATCACGTGGCTGATCATGCACGATCACGTAGCAACCATGTACTGGTCACGTGACTGATCATGCACTGATCACGTAATTGATCATGCACTGATCACGTGGCTCATCATGCACTGATCACGTGGCTGATCACACTGATCACGTGACTGATCATGCACTGATCACGTGACTAATCATGCACTGATCACGTGGCTATCATGCACTGATCACGTGGATATCATGCACTGATCACGTGGCTGATCACACACGTATCACGTGACTGATCATGCACTGATCACGTGGCTATCATGCACTGATCACGTGGCTGATCATGCACTGATCACGTGGCTATCATGCACTGATCACGTGGCTGATCATGCACTGATCACGTAGCTATCATGCACTGATCACGTGACTGATCATGCACTGATCACGTGGCTGATCATGCACTGATCACGTGACTGATCATGCACTGATCACGTGGCTGATCATGCACTGATCACGCAGCTATCATGCACTGATCACATGACTGATCATGCACTGATCACGTGATTGATCATGCACTGATCACGTGGCTTATCATGCATTGATCATGTGACTGATCATGTGCTGATCATGTTTGTGTCATACACTGATCATGTGCCTCTGGAGGCAATGAACAAAGAGCTGAGTAGGCACGAATCAGTCAGGCAATAATCATGGAACTCAGCTGTGAGAAATCATGCTGCTCAGCTGGCAATAATCAAGCAGCTGAGCAGGCAGGAATTATGCAGCACAGCTGGCAATTGTCAAGCAGATGACAGGCAGGAATCGTGCAGCTCAGCTGGCAATTGTCAAGCAGATGAGCAGACAGTAATCACGCAGCTCAGCAGGCCCTGATCACGTGACTGAGCATGCACTGTTCACGTGGCTGATCATACACTGATCACGTGACTGATCATGCACTGATCACGTGGCTATCATGCACTGATCACGTGGCTGATCATGCACTGATCACGTGTTGTCATGCACTGATCACGTGGCTGATCATGCACTGATCACGTGGCTGATCATGCACTGATCACGTGACTGATCATGCACTGATCACGTGGCTGATCATGCACTGATCACGTGGCTATCATGCACTGATCACGTGGCTGATCATGCACTGATCACGTGGCTACCATGCACTGATCACGTGACTGATCATGCACTGATCACGTAACTGATCATGCACTGATCACGTGGCTGATCATGCACTGATCACGTGGCTGATCATGCACTGATCACGTGACTGATCATGCACTGATCACGTGGCTGATCATGCACTGATCACGTGACTGATCATGCACTGATCACGTGACTGATCATGCACTGATCACGTGGCTATCATGCACTGATCACGTGGCTGATCATGCATGATCACGTAGCTACCATGTACTGGTCACGTGACTGATCATGCACTGATCACGTGACTGATCATGCACTGATCACGTGGCTATCATGCACTGATCACGTGGCTGATCATGCACTGATCACGTAGCTATCATGTACTGATCACGTGACTGATCATGCACTGATCACGTGACTGATCATGCACTGATCACGTGGCTATCATGCACTGATCACGTGGCTGATCATGCACTGATCACGCAGCTATCATGCACTGATCACGTGACTGATCATGCACTGATCACGTGGCTGATCATGCACTGATCACGTGGCTGATCATGCACTGATCACGTGACTGATCATGCACTGATCACGTGACTGATCATGCACTGATCACGTGGCTATCATGCACTGATCACGTGGCTGATCATGCACTGATCATGTAGCTACCATGTACTGGTCACGTGAATGATCATACACCCATCAGGTGACTGATCATGCACTGATCACGTGGCTATCATGCACTGATCACGAGACTGATCATGCACTGATCACGTCTAATCATGCACTGATCACATGACTGCCCATGCACTGATCACGTGGATGATCATACACTAATCATGTGACAGATCATGCACTGATCACGTGGCTGATCATGCACTGATACCGTGACTGAGCATGGACTGATCACATGACTATCATGTAGTGATCACGTGACTTAATGGCGCTGATCATGTGACTGATCATGCGCTGATCATGTTTGCTATCATACACTGATCATGTGCCTCTGGAGGCAATAAACAAAGAGCTGAGTAGGCACGAATCAAACAGTCAGCAGGCAATAATCATGGAACTCAGCTGTGAGGAATCATGCTGCTCAGCTGGCAATAATCAAGCAGCTGAGCAGGCAGGAATTACGCAGCACAGCTGGCAATTGTCAAGCAGATGACAGGCAGGAATCGTGCAGCTCAGCTGGCAATTGTCAAGCAGATGAGCAGACAGTAATCACGCAGCTCAGCAGGCCCTGATCACGTGACTGAGCATGCACTGTTCACGTGGCTGATCATACACTGATCACGTGATTGATCATGCACTGATCACTTGGATATCATGCACTGATCACGTGGCTGATCATACACTGATCACGTGTTGATCATGCACTGATCACGTGGCTGATCATACACTGCTCACGTAACTGATCATGCACTGATCACGTGGCTATCATGCACTGATCACGTGGCTGATCATGCACTGATCACGTGACTGATCATGCACTGATCACGTGGCTATCATGCACTGATCACGTGGCTGATCATGCACTGATCACGTGGCTATCATGTACTGTCACGTGACTGATCATGCACTGATCACGTGACTGATCATGCACTGATCACGTGGCTATCATGCACTGATCACGTGGCTGATCATGCACTGATCACGTGACTGATCATGCACTGATCACGTGACTGATCATGCACTGATCACGTGGCTGATCATGCACTGATCACGTGGCTGATCATGCACTGATCACGTGGCTGATCATGCACTGATCACGTGGCTATCATGCACTGATCACGTGGCTGATCATGCACTGATCACGTGGCTATCATGCACTGATCACGTGACTGATCATGCACTGATCACGGACTGATCATGCACTGATCACGGGCTATCATGCACTGTCACATGACTGATCATGCACTGATCACGTGGCTGATCATGCACTGATCACGTGACTGATCATGCACTGATCACGTGGCTGATCATGCACTGATCACGTGACTGATCATGCACTGATCACGTGGCTGATCATGCACTGATCACGTGGCTGATCATGCACTGATCACGTGACTGATCATGCACTGATCACGTGACTGATCATGCACTGATCACGTGGCTATCATGCACTGATCACGTGGCTGATCATGCACTGATCACGTGACTGATCATGCACTGATCACTGGCTATCATGCACTGATCACGTGGCTATCATGCACTGATCACGTGGCTGATCATGCACTGATCACGTGACTGATCATGCACTGATCACGTATATCATGCACTGATCACGTGGCTGATCATGCACTGATCACGTGGATGATCATGCACTGATCATGTGACTGATCATGCACTGATCACGTGGCTGATCATGCACTGATCACGTGGCTGATCATGCACTGATCACGTGGCTATCATGCACTGATCACGTGGCTGATCATGCACTGATCACGTAGCTATCATGCACTGATCACGTGACTGATCATGCACTGATCACGTAATTGATCATGCACTGATCACGTGGCTGATCATGCACTGATCACGTGGCTGATCATGCACTGATCACGTGACTGATCATGCACTGATCACGTGACTGATCATGCACTGATCACGTGGCTATCATGCACTGATCACGTGGCTGATCATACACTGATCACGTGACTGATCATGCACTGATCACGTGGCTGATCATGCACTGATCACGTGACTGATCATGCACTGATCACGTGTCTGATCATGCACTGATCACGTGGCTATCATGCACTGCTCACGTGGCTGATCATGCATGATCACGCAGCTACCATGTACTGGTCACATGACTGATCATGCACTGATCACGTGACTGATCATGCAGTGATCACGTGGCTATCATGCACTACTCACGTGGCTGATCATGCAATGATCATGTAGCTACCATGTACAGGTCACGTGAATGATCATACACCCATCAGGTGACTGATCATGCACTGATCACGTGGCTATCATGCACTGATCACGCACTGATCATGCACTGATCACGTCTATATCATGCACTGATCACATGACTGCCCATGCACTGATCACGTGGATGATCATACACTAATCATGTGACAGATCATGCACTGATCACGTGGCTGATCATGCACTGATACCGTGACTGAGCATGGACTGATCACATGACTATCATGTAGTGATCACGTGACTTAATGGCGCTGATCATGTGACTGATCATGCGCTGATCATGTTTGCTATCATACACTGATCATGTGCCTCTGGAGGCAATAAACAAAGAGCTGAGTAGGCACGAATCAAACAGTCAGCAGGCAATAATCATGGAACTCAGCTGTGAGGAATCATGCTGCTCAGCTGGCAATAATCAAGCAGCTGAGCAGGCAGGAATTACGCAGCACAGCTGGCAATTGTCAAGCAGATGACAGGCAGGAATCGTGCAGCTCAGCTGGCAATTGTCAAGCAGATGAGCAGACAGTAATCACGCAGCTCAGCAGGCCCTGATCACGTGACTGAGCATGCACTGTTCACGTGGCTGATCATACACTGATCACGTGACTGATCATGCACTGATCACGTGATGATCATGCACTGATCACGTGACTGATCATGCACTGATCACGTGGCTATCATGCACTGATCACGTGGCTGATCATACACTGATCACGTGTCTGACCATGCACTGATCACGTGGCTGATCATACACTGCTCACGTACTGATCATGCACTGATCACGTGGCTATCATGCACTGATCACGTGGCTGAACATGCACTGTTCACGTGGCTGATCACACACCTGTCACGTGACATATCATGCACTGATCACGTGGCACTCATGCACTGATCACGTGGCTGATCATACTCTGCTCACGTAACTGATCATGCACACATCACGTGGCTATCATGCACTGCTCACGTGGCTCGTCATGGAATGATCACGTAGCTACCATATACTGGTCACGTGACTGATCATGCACTGATCACGTAAATGATCATGCACTGTTCACGTGACTGATCATGTACTGATCACGTGACTGATCATGCACTGATCACGTGGCTATCATGCACTGCTCACGTGGCTGATCATGCAACGATCACGTAGCAACCATGTACTGGTCACGTGACTGATCATGCACTGATCACGTAATTGATCCTGCACTGATCACGTGGCTCATCATGCACTGATCACGTGGCTGATCACACTGTATCACGTGACTGATCATGCACTGATCACGTGACTATCATGCACTGATCACGTGGCTATCATGCACTGATCACGTGGATATCATGCACTGATCACGTGGCTGATCACACACGTATCACGTGACTGATCATGCACTGATCACGTGGCTATCATGCACTGATCACGTGGCTATCATGCACTGATATCATGCACTGATCACGTGGCTGATCATGCACTATCACGTGACTGATCATGCACTGATCACGTGGCTGATCATGCACTGATCACGTGACTGATCATGCACTGATCACGTGACTGATCATGCACTGATCACGTGGCTGATCATGCACTGAT